>NC_050575.1:226598621-226873621 GCF_011100635.1 Trichosurus vulpecula | reverse complement strand
ACGGTAATATGGAGAGAAAAGTCAAAGTGGTTTATGAATTCTGAGACTGAATGATGCCATTTTTAAAAGTAGATAAATTAGGAAAAGTAGATAGTGTTAGGGAAAGATGATTAGTGCGTGTGTGTATTTTTTGATGTGTTGAATTTGAGGAATTCAATTCCAAGTAAAGAAAGTCCAATAGGCAGCTGAAAGTAAAAATTATAGATTATTAGATTTGGAGTGTTTACCTTCAGAGTGAATCATTTAAAAGCTCCCATCCAATGAATGTCCTTTTTTCCCCTCCAAAAATAGGATTATAGGTTTTAGAGTTAGAAGGCAATTTATAGATCTAGTACAACCTCTTAATCTTAACTAATGAGAAAATCGTGGGCTAGGGATATTAGTGGTTTAGCCAAAGCCATAAGGATAAAAGAATGAAGATTCAAATTAACTTGAAATCCATTGTTGAGTGGTGTAATGGAGAGAGTGTTCTACTTGGAGGTAGGAAGACTAGGGTTGAAGTACTTACCCAAACACTTAATAGCTATGTTACCCTGAAAATAGCAGGTGCTTATCTGCATGGGTAAGGGAGTTTAATTTCTTATAATTTCTTTATATTGATGAATCACTGGAATAGTAAAAAAATGAGGATAATAGTACCCAAAACACAAAGTTGTTGTGAGGATCAGATGAGGTAATATTAAGTAAATCAATTTACAAACACTATAAATCACCATGTATATATGAACTATTATGTCATGACAAAGCAATCACTTCTTGAATACATATAGTAATGAAGAGATCACTATGTCCCCCTAAATTCCCCCCCGCCAAAAAAAAAGAGAAGAAAATTTTATTACATGGTTGGACAACTCCATTTATTAGAAAGTTTTCACATTGAGTAACAACATTATTTCCTATAACTTCAATCTATTTGTCTTAGTTCGAGTCTTCAAAAATATTTGTTAAATGAAACAACTATACTGAATTTGAAAATTGTTATGTGATATGTATGCTTAATTGTGAAAAGTTCCATTGATTGTTTCTCACTTGAGTCTTTTAAAGTGTACCTCCTCTGATTAAGGAAAATATTCCACCTGTGACCTAAGATGAAGTAGACAATTTGCTTCTTTTACTTAGAATGCCACATTTCTGCTGATAATTTATATTAACTTTTTAAGCAGCTAGATTACATTGTTAGTTCCTGTGGAGCTTATGGTCAAGTACAACTCTTAGATCTTTTCTCAAACGAATTGCTGTCAAGCTTGGCCTCCTTCATCTAGTACTTCTGCAATTGATTTTTAAAAAATACTAAATAGAAGATATTTATCACATTAAATGTCATCTTGTTGATTTTGGCACAGGTTTCCAGTCCATCAAGATAACTTTGAATCTTGATTCTGTCAGCTATCATATTAGCCATTCTTCCCAACTTTATTTCATATGCAAATTTAATAATCTAGCCATCTCTGCCTTCATTTAATGTACTGATAAAAATGTTGAACAAGAAAGGTTAAGGACAGAACCTTGTGGAGCCCTCCCAAGTTGACCTCAATATGTTAATCAATAAGCTTTGAATATGGTAGTTCAATCAAATAAATTCTTTCTATATCCTTCTGTAGCTTCCCTGACATCATACTTACAGATTCTTGCAATTCTTATCTAGTCATCTTTGATTTTCATTTTTCCTCTCATTCTTAGTACTTTCATATGGAAAAAACCCTGAGGTTATCTGAATTTCTATACTGTCCCATTGTTTTCTTTAGAATATTCTCCTTTTACTGTTCCTTAGGATAATTAATAATTAATTAGAATCTTGCTGTGTGGAATTCCTCATCCCTTATTAACAACTTTCATTTGTGAGTCTACCAGTCTATATTTATCTATATCTATATCTAAATATTAGACTAAGAAAAGAATTGAGATTTTGGATAATTGAGAGATAGCTAGTTACATGATATTGAATCATTGAATCAATGAAAATATATGTTGTTTCTAAGGATTAAGAATATAGATAGTTAAGAACAAAGGGGCTATAGACCTTTCTCTGGATAAGACCAATATGTAAAGGGATGGTATGGAAATACAGAGTAAGTTGGGAGGGCTTCTCAAGGATAAGAACCCTATCTTTCCCAAAAATGGGAGTAAAAGTGGAGAGAATTACGTATGCTATAGAAAGGTCTGAAGTATTGAAAGGAGAATTGAAAAATTGCCAAATCAGAATAGACCACAGTAGTCACATAGTCTCTCTCATACCTGAAAAAGAATCCCTTTCAAACAATAACCAACAAACCACCATCCAGCTTTTGATTGAAAGCCTATGCTCAAGGCAGTGAAACTTACCACATCCTGAGATAGTACATTACACCTTTAAATTGCTATAATTTTAGGAAACATTGTCCTTACACCAAATCTAAATTTACCTCTTTTTGACCACCAAAACTTTTTCCTATATTTTTTCTCTCCCCTCTCTAGAGCCAATCAAAATGAATTCAATGGCTCTTTCCTGTGACAGATCCTTAAATACCTGATAGAACTAGAGTGCCTCCAATCCAATTCCAAGTCTTCTCTTATTTCAAGCTAAATACCCCCAATCTTCAAACATCATGGTCTTTAGGTTCTTCATCATCTTGGTTACCCTCTTTTGGATATTCTCCATATTATCAATATCCATCCTAAAATGCAGTTCCCCAAAGTAAACAAAATATCCAGTATTTGTTCTTACTAAGACAGAACACAAGAGAACCATCAAACCTTACTGCTGGTCCCTAGGCCTCTCTTAATAATACCTGAGATTGTATCCATGTTTTTAGGTCATATATTAGGCTTTGAATAAAACAGTTTCTTCAGGCCACTGAAATCCCTAGATCTTTTTTTCCATATGAACTGCTATGTGGCTTTGCTGTTTCCATCTTGTCTTTGTAAAGTTTTTTTTTTTAATCCAAGTGTAAGTCTCAGAATATATCTCTATTAAATTTCACCTTATTCAATTTAGCCCAATATTCTATCCTGTCAAGCTTGTGACAGATGGCTTTTATTTTCTCACTAAAGAAGGAGGGAATAGGGGCTGCTATGCGTGCTTGAGAGAAGATAATCTTTGGACTAGTCACTTCAGAAAGTGTGATAATCAGGTAGGGAAGAATTTTTTTTATTATCATTTGCTACATGGTGATGAGAGCTTAGCTAAGATCAGATGACAAATTTTTTTGTTCTGATGGGCAGGATCACATGACTGACTTGAGCAGCATTCAGCAACATGCAAGTAGGAATGAAGAAGGCCTTTTAGTGGGGCAAACCAAGGATTTGTTTTAAAAAGACATGTATTGATTGAATTACAAGGGGAAAATGTTTTAAGGGTAGAAAATAGTGTGTAGTTGAACTGGTTAATTATAGAGCCAAGACTAGGATGAGGAATGATAAACTTGAAGAAAAATAGACTCAAGGAAGATGGTGGTAATTGTTTTTAAAAACCTGTCCTGTGGGAGAGTGATCAGAATTATTGTCTTTGGCACCATAAGGAAGAACCAGAAGCAATGTGTAGAAGGGGCAGAGACAAATTTAGACTTATCATCAAGAAAAACCTTCCTAGCAAATGGAACTGTTCAAAAATAGAGTGCATTTCCTAGAGGTCTTCAAAGAGATGGTGGATAGTAATTTATTGAGGTGTTTTTTGTTGTTGTTAAGAATCTGGGGTAAGGTGTGAGCTAGATTACATGATGACTGATAAACAGTCCAACTGCAAACATTCTCGGTTATGTGACTACAAAAGAAAAGCAGAGTAAGACAGAATTGATGAAGTGGGACATGACAGGGATGGAGAAACTGATAGCAATAGTTAGTATAAAACCTTGATTTACTGTATCATCTTTGCCAAGAGTATTTGCATTTTGTCATGAGGTAACTCAATGGAATGATTCTCTACGCTTGGAGTTTGGGGAATTCTTCTTGTTATGCCAGGCCATCTCACTTTTAAGAAACTGTGTATTTTGTTTCCTTGTAAGGCTCCTCCTAGAAGTAGGAGATGCTAATAGATAGAAATAAGCAATAAAATTTCAAGGTCCTTTTTTCCCACCCACTCCATTTAGATAGCCCATAGAAAGTTCATCATTCTGGGCCTGGGCTTTATCATTCACACTCATGTGCTTGTAGAATAATGAAAGGACATTAAAACATAAAATATAGCACTTCATAGCCGTAAGGGACCTTAGAAATCACCTATGTAATATAACTGTCTCAATTTACAGAAAAGGAACCCAAGGCCCAGAGAGAAGGGACTTATCCAAGGTCATACAATTAATTATCTACATATCAGTAAAGAATTCTACCAACTTTTCTTTGATACAACATATTAATTGCACATCTACCTGAGTCAATGCTGAAGATACTCCCAGGAACATTTTAGAGCTAGGAATACCACCTTGAATAAGTTATCTAACTCACTAGAGTGTCCTGGAACTTATTAATTGGCCTAAACCATGCTGGTATTCTTGAAAAATAAAAACTATCGAAACTATGATTAACATCGCAGAGTTTACATGTGACCTTCAAAACTCTCCCTCCCGTTTATGAACATATTCATTCACTGTCAAGGGTTTATTATCCCCAATTTCTACTCTCTAGCCCTGACTTCCCCCAGCTTTAGCATTTACAAAATGCATGCTGTTTAATGACAAGTTGTTGTCTGAAGTCCTGAAAACCAATTCTGAAGCTGTTTATGTCAGATTGCCCTTTTGCTCAGCAGTCCTTATTGTGGTGTTTGGCACAGAAGGAATGTCTTGGGATCTCATTTCATTTCACACAAAAATCCTGGCATCATATCCTAAGGTTAAAGCAGAAAAGATCCACTCCCTTCAGTCAGCTATGAAAGGCTGTCAGAATCTAAGTGATTACTAATCATTGTTGGCAAACGGGACCAAAATGAGATTCAGGCAAATTACATACTTTCTTTTTGAGGGACAGTACCTTGAACAGATAGGCTTGTGAGGAATGAACTAAGATGTCTTAAAAGCAAGTCAATCTATCTGTTAATCAAAAACCTGTCTCTTTTTCTCCCTAGGTACCTTATAGTGATCTTAAGGGGAAACTATAAATTGCTCTAATCCAGTTATTTCACTGCTGTCCAGAAAGAATTATTTTTGTTAATGGAATGGTAAATCAGAAGACTTGTTAGTAGAGCTGTTCAGAAAATGGTTTCAAAACTGAAAGCTATAATATTTGTCAGGTTTCCAAATTCCCTCACGGGAACTGAGATTGTAGCCATAACGTATTTGCTAAATTCCATTACCTTAATACATTTATGTTGCTTAAGATATTGGATGTTAAGAAAGGAGCACACATAAATCAAAAAGCAAAACATAAAACTGAATCAAAATATAGATATTATGGCCATAAATTCAGGCCTGATTTTGTGATAGATTTTTGTGTCATTGCTCACACTTAGAGAAAGGCTTATTGTGTTTCCGTAGTCCTGGGATAGTAGAAATGACCTCCCTTCCCTCACCACTACTCTTAGTAGAGCACCATCTTCAAACGGAAACACCAAATCCCTAGGTACTTCAAGGAAAAGTTGAAAGGTTCTCTTCCAATTTTGGTACCCTATAATTTCCAGGACTAAATAAGTACTATTTGAGGCATTTAAAACACTTTACAACTTGACCCCTTATCCTTCCAGCCTTATTATATTTCACTCCACTCTTCAGTTTCCCTGCCCTGCTTCATGAAGGACCAATCATCGCCTATCTCAGTGCCATTGCATGCCTCTCTTCCATGCCGGGAATGGTTCCCCTCTGTTTCTTAGCTTCCCTGAAAGAATCAGATCAAATATCATGTCCTTCAGGAGACCTTTCCTGATTCCCCCAGCTGCTAGTGCCTTCCTTTTGAGATTTCATCCCATCTACTCTGCATATTAACACAGTCACTTAAATGTTGCTTTCTCCATTAGAATACGAGCTCCTTAAGGGAGGGGTCAGTGTTTTGTCTTTCTTTGTATCCTCAGTGCTCAGCACAGTTCTTAGTACACAATAAGGACTGAATAAATGTTTATTGACTGATTCCAAGTCCATTGAATTTTCTATTACCCCATGCCATCAGGCTTATCCTATTGCTACCTTCTAATCTCAAAATATTTTGTAGAATTTTTGCCAGTAAATACATCTAGAAGCTGTGTCAAAATTTTCCTTCTCTTTCTATTAATTAGAATCAGAAAGTCATCCTTAACCACTCTTATCTAGAGACCTCAGGCCTCTTTACCCATTTCTCCTTCTGGAACTCCCACTGTGGCACTGCCTGACCTTAGAGGCCATCTGATCACCTTCTCAGCAGAGGATATACCTTCATAACTAAAAGGACTTCCACTACTGCCCTCTACCATACCTAACACCAGCCCATACATCACACCTCCACCTTTCTGTAGAACCAATAGAAATTCACTAGCTTCTTTCCTGATGGACTGAGGCAAGAGATTGAAAAAAACAGTTATTGAATTTCGTAACTGGTTACTAATTACTTTGACTGAATATCACATGCTTATGTAGTGTTTGATGTCCTATTTAGGATAACAAATAAAATAGCTTTTGTTAAAAGACATTGGATTCTTTTGGAGAAAAGTGTATCATAGTAGATACAAATGTATTATTATTAGTGAAAATAAGAAACCATTTGACTTAGAGTTTTGCTTGGCATTGCTCACAATACTTGGTATAGTAAAAACAGGACTAAAACTGAAAAGTTCCAATGCTGACTCCACTTATTAACCACAGGCAAGTGATTTCCTCTTCTGGGCCTGAGTTCTTCTTATCTACAAAAATGGAGAGTAATACCTGCCTTTTTGTTAATTGAATTAAATAATTAAGACATTGATAGCAGGTGAGACTTAGCTAACAGTGAAATGGATGTTTAGTTTTGAAGCTATACTTATCTGGGAGATACTTATAGAGGAAGGGGATTGGAAAGGGAGAACACTAAGAGTAAGAGAGTTATGGCAGTGGTGGTGGTGGTGGTGATGGTGGTGGTAATAGCAGAATTTATATAGTGTTTCAAATTTTACAAAGTGTTTTATATAAGTTATATTCTTTTATCTCCACAACAACCCTGTGAGTTAAGTGCAATTATTGTCTCAATTTTAGAGAAGGAAATTGAGGCTGAAAGGGGTTGTCATTTGCCTAGCATCAAGAGCTCATAAATTTCTGAGTTAAGATTCAAACTCAGGTCTTTCTGAGTCCAATTTCCATACTTGATACACTGTGTTATCTAGCTATAAATGTAATTGCTGATCAAATGTCAGCCAACTTGTCTTTCCCTCTCTTTTATTTTTTAAGTGAATTGATAGGGCAGTAATACTGTCTACTCCCAGAAAAATCCAACATACTATTCTAGTATTAGAGGGACAAATGTAAGGAGTCATGCAGACATCTGATCCTAGCATAGAGAGTTAAGCTCAACAACAGTAGCTGGGACACTCTAGGAGTACTGCATTCATCAACATAGGCTGAATGATGATACAGGTTCCAAGTTAAAATCCTTTTACTTGGGGGAAACCCCAAAAATGGAACTTCCCAGGATTTTTGTTTTGTTTTGTTTCCCCAACTACACATAGGATTAAAGCAGGAACTAAAAGAATCCCATAGTCTGTGGAATGTGCAGCGAGTACCTTGACATTAATGTTACACTTTCTCCTACCACTTTGATTAAAAATTTTCTAATGCCTTTCTAAGGCATTAGAAAGCCTTCATAAGGTGAGCTAATGAGATATAGCACAAAGAAACAGAATGGAGGTAGGGGCCCAAGGTAGGGGCCCAAGCCATGAAAATTGATTGGTGGCCACAGAGATAGCATCTAGACATGGACATTAGAGAGAGGTGCAGTACATGTAAGAGCCAGAATTAATGGGGAATGAAAAATGCCTAGAAAGGAACAGGCAGTTTGCTAGTAGATGATCATTGTACATGTGAATCTACTTTCTGTAGAAATGGTGGTAGTGATATTTCTCAACTCTATGGAGATCCCTACTAGAATCCTTCCTGGATGCATCATTATTCTGTGGAAGCGATCCAGGATCCTTGAAGCCCATAGGCTTAGAGGAGAGCAAGTCTTAGTAGGTCTTACTTAGCTGGAAATATTTTTGAGTAAAGGAGCAGTGGTGGATTTAGCATCTTCTCTGGGGACCAGTCTAGATAAATTCAAAGAGACTCATTCTGACATTTGTCACAAGGTTTCTGCCTTGGATTATCCCTAGCTTACTTCAAGCAAAGCTTAGACATCGCCTTCTTGGGTACTTCTTCCCAGATCCACCCATTTGTTCATGCTCTCTCCCTTCCCAGATTATCCTGTTTAACTGTCTGAATAAATGTTCTATCGCCTAATAGAATGTAAGCTCTTTGAGTGCAAAAATCGGTTTCTACTTTGTCTTTATACCCCCACTGGGATGCAATATACATTTCTTGTTGCTAGTGTTGATTAATTTTTCACCACTGCAACTCTCAAAAACTAAGATATAGAGAGGTTGTGGCCTGTGTCAGGTGAGAGAGGGTTTATCCTGACAAAATTACTGCTTGTTGAAGCATAAATATGGGAATCTTCTTTTTTACCTAATTCTGACTGCTATTACTATTACACATACTGCATATGTGTCCCTGAAGAATGTAGCCTACCAACCCTAGCATACCATACTTGGTAAACTTCATTTCATAGAATGATTCAGGCTTCTTATTAGAAATCCAGATTGTCTTCATTGTTCCTTGGAATAAAGACTGGGAGCCGTTCCATAGCAAGAATTATTTAAGTTCCAGGAAACACAGCTCTTAAAACTGCTTCCAGCCAAGTTAAGAGAAAAACTGATAAGAAAACCCTTGGTTGCGGTTGAGTCATGGGAAAGACTGACAATTCTGCTTACTATCTGAGAATTGTGCTCAATAGGAGAAAAGTTCCTTTTTCATTCCATAGAGAATTATCTATTGTTCAAGGTATAATATTCAGGATGATGCTTCTGAAGAATGCACTCTGATGAATTTGAAAATTAAAAATCTGGTTAGCTAATCCTGAGAGTCTCTGTTTTGTTGTTATTTTACCTTTTGAAAGTAGACTGCCTCCTCTAGATTTTGGAGGGTTCTGTTCACCAGCCCCAGTGACAGAGAGAGACTAAGCAACAGGGCACTATGTCTACAAGCTTCGGTTTAAATTGCAGGCTCCGCAGAAGAGACAGGCACAGCAAAAATGAAAAACATTTCCATGCTAAATTGTGTGATAGCAAATGTGTGTTGTACTTAATGATGTGAGAATACGAGGGTTTTCTCTTCCCTGGCTGTGCTCTAATCCTGTGATTTTCTTCCTTTCTCAATGAGGACAGACAAGCAAGGCTGGAGTACGATATTTTGCATCTTCCAATCTCACACAAAATGAGTAATTATGCTTGAGATAGAGTTTAAATTAATGATAGTGAAATTTTAAATGAAAGTGTGGACTTTAATAGATCTAACAAAAATGAGAAATTACAATGTATCCCTTAACTCACTAATTAAATTAAATTGATTTTCAATTTTTCCCCAAAATGGAGCCATTTTGAGTTGCAGCTCTTTTAAATCTGAGCTCTGACACTAGATCTTTGTTCTAGGTGCCCTTTGATAGCCACATGACAAGTGACTCTTGGTATTAATTTTAAAATCCCAAAATAATGGCAAGAATTTATCTTTTACTCATGAAAATCTGCATTTAAGAAAAGTCAACACAAGTTAAGGTGAACCAGCATTGTCTGAACCATTTCAGTTTTCAATTTTGTGTTCTGGCTGCCCAGAGATAAAAGTACAGTCTATTAGAGATATCCAAGAATTTTCCCTAAGCTGCATGACTAGCCTTAGAAGAACAATTCTTGCTTTTGTCAAGAAAAATTCAAGAAAGCAAAGATCTGAATTCACTAATAAATAGGCATTGACTATATTACAAAGTGTAAACTCCCTTGAGGGTTAATATTAAGGTTATTATTCAAGATTGAAGTTCAGTTATATCATTTGAAACCATCCTACTTCCTATTTCTGTTGTTACTATGAATGTTGGTGCTCAGTTATTCCGTGGTACGAGTATAAAATATCCACATATTGGCCTCTCCACTTTCCAGCAATGACTTCCCAAAACAATTGGCTTCTACTGATAATGGTAGATAGTATGAAGGACTATGTGGAACAGTGGTATCAAACTGTAATAGAAAAAGGGACCTCTAAGCCATACATAAAAATTCCCACAGGCTGCATATTGAGTTAGAAAAGCACTTACTAATATTACTTATGTTCTGTTGTATTTATTTTGTTAAATATTTTCCATTTACATTTTAATCTTGTTTAAGCAGTTCTGCTTTGCTTTTTTTCCCCTAAAACCAGGAGAGAACATCTTAGGCAGGATTCTTGGAGTCTTAGGTGTGCACCAGAAAACACTTTACCCTATTTTCCATGGAAATTAATATTAAAAAAATATAACAAAGTTGCTGCTACATGTTTTAGCAAAGCTGCTACAAATCCTGTTACATGCTTCTGTGACCAGAACAGTAAAGAAATCTATTTTTATAAACCATTCAAATTCTGACAAGATGGAAAGTGCCGGGTGGTATTAGTGGCAGATTTGGTGATAAAGTGTACAAACAGATGGGTTTGTAGCAGCAGCAACTTCTCTTCCTAGTACAAAAGTAAGAAACATCACTAAATGTCTAGATCAGATTTTACTAAATGCATGGATGGGAAAAGACATCATTATGATCTGTCAGAGAGATCTATTTTGGTATGGGTGGGAAAGCCAAATAGAAATTGTTGGTAACCATACTGAAATTCAGGAATATTCATCGGCTATTCCTTTATTCTTTCTTCCATTTAGAGGATACAAGAAAAAGAGGGTTAACAGTTTTGATGTTGGTTTGAAGAAGGCATAAGAGATATGTGAACAACTGTAAAAGGGAAGGGTTAAATAAAATCTTCAAAATGGAGAAGCCTCTACCCCAAAATTACTCCAGGCTGTAGATACCAATCTTTGTATACTCAGGAATATCAAGATTTGGGACACCTGGAGAAGGAAATGGCAAACTATTCTAATATCTTTGCCAAGAAAACACCACATAGGGTTACAAAGAGTCAGATATGACAGAAATGACTGAACAACAACAACATTGAGATTCAGTCAACGAGATGATGATGATGATGGTGATGGTGATGATGATGATGATGGTGATATTTATACGTAATATTTATATAGCACCTACTGTATGCCAAGCACCATGTTAAGCACTTTAAAACTATTATCTCATTTTATCTTCACAATAACCCTGGGAAGTAGGTGCTATTAATATACCCACTTTAGAGATTTAGAATTTGAAGCTACAAGAGGTTAGACTTCTTGTCCAGTGTCACACAGCTAGTGGGTGTCTAAGAACAAATTTGAATTGAGGTCTCTCTGACTCCAGGCCTGGCACTCTATCTACTGTACCACATAGCTACCATGGAAGTTCTTGAGCCCTGGATCAACAAGGGTCCTGCAAAAATGATAAAAAGAACCCTAACTGCCATGCTTACTATCCAAAAGAAATAGTAGAATATCTGAGTTAATTCTAAAAGCCTAATTTATCAAGCAAGTAAATGAAAGTAAGTACAGCAGACATAATGGCATTTAATTTGGAGGATGCTGGGTTTAGCTGTCAACCTTTTCCTCATGGCCCTTAATAATAACACAAATTCTCATTTCTATAGCACTCGAAGGTTTCTGTGTCATAGAATCAAGGTTCTCTGCTAGGTGGAAAGACAGCTCAAGTAGTTGTAAGATAGAAGGGGACAGGGCAGGACTTATGTACAGTTGATTGTGGGACAAAATTTTTTTCATGATTCTCCTACTACCTTCCAAGAACCCATTCCCCCATCCTTTCCTACTCACACCTTAAAGCCCACCTTAAAGGTCAACTTCTCCTTGATGACTTCTCTGATCCCCCAGTCAGTAGCCACTTTCCCCCCTTCTGACCACAGATTATACTTTATTTTTCAACACCCTAATCTGTTTATTAGGTACTATTGAATATTATACATATGGTTATTCTCCTACTAGGGTATGAGATCAATGAGGACAAGAATTGAATATTATCTAAAACTTATGTCCTATACCCTCCCCAACTCATGCAGTATCCAGCATAGGGTTTTGCATACAATAGACATTTAATAAATATTTATTGAATTTAATGGAATTTCAATGCCCTTCAGATACAGAGTTGACATCTCAAGGGTTTTGTAGGGAGAATAAGCAGTGGAATATAATCCTATCAGATAACAAATCTATAGGGACAGCACTATATGGGAAAGGTAACATAAATGACCAGTGTAACACTCTTAATGGGCAAAAGAAAACATCATAAAAGAATAGGTTGTAGGAATATCACAGGAGGTTGTGTGAGGGGGAAAAGAAAGAACCAGAACATTTAGGAAGCAGAATAACTTCTACTTAATGTGAAATTTTTTTCATTATGCCTGGGACTTCAATGTGCTTGTGACTCAAGCTATTCCCGAACTATAGACTGTCAGTTGTTAAATATGATTGTATGTAGTGTCTGACCATGTCTTCTCATGCTATCTTCACCCAGGAAAGGGGTATGGGGGTCACTGAAAGCTATTCTCTTGGGATATCATCCTAGAGAAACACTAAATATCATTAAGAAAGCTATGGAGTAGGATGGCAAAAAATAGTATCCTTCACATAGACAAAATCATGATATTTCAGTTCTTTATCCCTCACCACTGGCCCTATTCTCAATAGATATATCCCTAGTGCCTAGCACAGTGCTCTGAACAGGCATTTAATGAACAATTTCTGATTTATATCAACTGTCTCTGGCAACTCTATCCACAGTATCTGGTCACTTTAACATAATTAAATTAAAACCACATCCCAGATTAAAAATGATGGCATGGAAGTTCTTTTGAAATAGTAAAAATGATCATCATTTTTATCACTGAACATTATGGCAAAGAATTGATATATGTAATTTATTTAATGTTTTCAGAAACTAGTCTTATAACTGAGCATGCTATCAGATGTTTCTTCGGGGATAAAGAGCCATGCATTTAGCTTCCATGAAGACCTCTTTATTTTACAGGACAGGGATTTGAATCCAATAGAATGGCAAGCAAAGTCATGTTATTGTTAATTGCCTCCCTTCTCTGAGGTCTATCATATGAGCTTAACTCATTGCCTATGTTTGTGTCTCCTGGACACAGAAGATTTTTAAAACCGCAACAATTCTAATTATCTACCACACAGGGATCCTACAAGTGGTGCCTATATTCAGAGATTGGCTGTGAGTGTGTGACAGGGCAGTATCAATTTCTGGTCATAGAATGAAGAAAGTATTGCTAGGAATCTACCAGGACCAGAAGAATGACTCCCTGTACTGGTGACATAGGTACCATGTGTGCAGGTCCACAGTTCACTTGTCCAAAGCCATTCCCAGGTTCTGTAAGAATATTTTAAAGGATGTTTTGAGAAAAGTTGCATCTTGATCATCTTCCAGCTCCCACTGACCCTTTTAAGGGTGGCTTTAAAATCAGTTACCTCTCTTAGTTATGTCCCTGCCAGTATATGTTAAAATGTCTTATACCAAAAGAATACTGTTACCAACAGCTTTACTATAACGAACTCTCCATTATCCACTGGATCCCATGATGCAGATAGATCACACTGATAATGGTCCATAAGTAACCCCTAGGCCTCACTTAAATCACTAGTATTACCAGCCTCTTCCCCAACCCATCTTGTCCGTGGACTACTTATTCACCAGCCTTAGCCTAATTATGAGCTTCACAGCCTCTTGCTTCCCATTCATGGCCTGGCATGGAAGTGTTGATACAGGGCAAAATGACAGAAATGGAGTCAAATGGGAAAAGAAAAAGCAGGGGACATAAGAGGTTTGCAAATTCACAAGCTGAATTTGAACAATTGAAAATTGATTACAATTGAGTAAAATAACTGAACGAAACACAGCTCTAGTGCTTTTCACCTAAGACTCTCAAATCCTTGTACAAACTTTAATTAACAAAGCATCAGGGTTCCCTTGTGCTTTGAGTAAGCCCTTTTCTCTCCTTGCCACATAATGAAATGTGCTGTGACTGAATGGATTGTCCAAGGTCATGCAAGAGACGAGAGTACACCACATCCACTTCTCACTGTGCATGACTGGTCAACACATGCTTTTGGACTTGATATACACGGACAGCTTCTACAAGCTATATGTTTTATTTAATGTAATTATAGGTGGTAGGCCTGTTTGGATACTATTAGCCATGATTCGATTTTATAGTCACAGAGTCAAAGGACTTCAGAGTTGAATAGAGACTTTCTAATTCAGTCTCTATCTGAAAAAAGAGGTTTCTCATGTGATATAGTTTTTCCTTGAAGACATAAAATATATATTTCCTTGAATAAGACCTCCAGTGACATGGAACTACCTCCCTCCCTAGACATGCCTTCTTACTTTTTGGATAGTTCTAATTCTTTGGAAGTGTTTCCTTACAGTGAGCTTAAAATTTCACCTTTGCAACCTCAACCCATTGCTCCTAGTTCTACCCTCTGGGGTCAAGGAGAACAAATCTCACCCATTTTCCCCATGATCACCTTTTTAAATATTTGAAGGCATTACTCTATAATTCTCTTCTTCAGGGAAACATTCCTAACTCCTTAATTTATCACGTTTCAGCATGAATTTGAGATCCTTACTCATGTTAATTGCATTCTATTGGATGTTCTGTATTTTATCAGTAGCCTTTCTAAGCACAAAATCCAAAATTGGACGTAATATTCCGGATATGATCTTACCAAGGTGGTGACAGACAGCAAAAATCAACTCTTTGTTCCAGGACACCATGCATCTTTTGTTACAGCCTAAGATCATGTCTGTCCTACTATATAGTTGATTCATATTGATCTTGTAACTCACTAACCACCCCTCTCCCCAAATCATGGCTATATAGTCATGTTTCTCCATCTTGTAATCAGTAAGTCTACTGTTTAAACCAAAGTATAAGACTTTATGGTTATCTCTATTGAGGTTCATCTTATTCAATTGAGCTCTATGGTTAACTAGCTTTTCAAGAATTTTTTTGGATCCTGACTCTGGAATCTAGCATGTTAGTAATCCTTACCAGGTTTGGATCAACTGTAAATCCAATAATCTTGTAAAGACTTTATTCAAGTTATTGATAAAAAAAAATGTTAAATAACACAAGTCAAGTACAAACTCTTGGGCCATAAAGACTTCCTTCAAAGTTTCGCAATGAAAAACATATTGAAAATCAATTAATAGTATACAAATTAAGTTAAAGCATCTGTGTTTTGGGAAGTTATCATGGAGGAGGAAAAGAAATGGACAATTATTAGATACCCAGTTGTCAATGGGAAATACAAAATGTCTATCCATTTGGTCTGGTCAACCAGGATTCCCTGTACGCTTTTTATTGCCTGGCACTGTGATTTCATTTGTCAAGCAACAAGTAGTACTAAATCTCTCTCTACAGAAGCAGATCTGCCACTGTTATTTTACTTATATTCTCAAAGAAAATCCTAGGGCACTGGAAGATTTAAATGACTTTCCAATAGTCATAAAGCCAATAGTTGTCATGTGAGCAACTTTAAATTCCTGATCAGTGTTATATCTGCTACTTGCCATACTTTCTCTTTACATTATAGATTTAGAACTTGAAGATCTCAGAAGCGGTCCAGTTTAACCCCTTCACTTTATAAAACAAGGCAACAAGCTGAAAGACTTTAAATGACTTGCCCAATATTATATATGTAGTAAGTTGCAGAGCCAGGATTTGAATTAAGTCCTTTGGTTCCAAATTCCTTTATTTTTTTCTTTAAGACTGGGTTTTTCTATATCACCTAAGCTATTATCCATGGACCAATTCCATTTCTTACTGGCAATGGACTTTTGACTTGCTCCATTTCTGATCTGAGTCTGTTCGCTCCTTCTTAGAAGGCCTGGTGGACTCCTGCTGTTGGGGGTGCACCATATTGATGCCAGGCCTTGTGCAAAGACCAAATCAGATTTGTCCACTGCAGCTCAGAATTATCTCCAGCTCTTTATTGCCAATGTGAAGTCATTTGTGGGCAAAGATGAGTTATTGATCCACCATAAGATATATCAGAACTGTATGTGAATTCTGGTTCATTTCCTACCATTTCACTAGGGGCGAGTGACAGTTTGCTAATGTGAAAAACCAGGACAATAATAGTGTTTCCTCTTAGTAATCCACCAGCTTCTGCCTCCCCCGCTGCATAGACCACAAGTGTGACCTAAAATGTAAACCATAAAGCAGTTCCAAATTCCATAACACCACACTGTCTCCCTTATCTAGCAGCAACTTAAACCAAGCAAATGCAGACACAAAGTGTTCCATGTGGCTGCATTTGCATTCAGATGATGACAATGAGAGACACCTAGAGAGTCAGAATTCTAAATATTATTAGAGGTACTGGTAATTCAAACTCTCCTGAAACCTCCAGTATTCCATTACAGGTAGGGGCAAGTGCAGACAGATGTTTGTATATTTCAGATATTTTAAAAGTCAAATTAAATCATCACATATTTTCAAAAGTACAAAAGCAACTCCTTTTTACTTTGAAATGTCACTGTATATTATGGACATGTAAAAACTTACCCTGTGAAAGAGAACAAGTGAAGGGAAATTAACTGAGCCAAACCTTCTTTTGCAGTCCAGTGACTGGAATGAACAACCCAAATGAGTTAATACTGAACAGGATTTTCCATTTATTTTCATGTTAATACATGGTAGAATTAGTAATGTTGAAGAAAAAAATACCAAAATGATGTGTTTATCCTGCTTGCATTCCCTTAACAATGAGCAGCTCCTAGTAGCTAATGAGCTTTCATAGCAAACTGCTGAGTGTGTCTTGATATTAGGGTTAAAAGCCCATCTTATGGTAAATTACTCTAGACTCCAATTTGGCAAGAGTAAATGATTTGCTGTCCAAGTGGGGATTTGTGCCAGGCTCCTAATTTGGGCTGTATACAGTATTTCAATCCCAACTTTCATTAGTATCAATTTACAAATGAATTATGTGCAAGCAACTGAACCATACAACTGAAATAGTCTTATATTAGAATTCCCTTTGGTTTTTAGGTTTCCCTAGTCACTCATAGACACCATGAGAGACCTCAAGAAGCTTAGTTTGTGACCTTGTCTGTTACTTTTCTATTTAAAGGTGAAAGAAGGCAGAAGAGGAATGATTTATGCTGTTTTTCGTGTTTTCTCTTGCTATTTAAGTTAAACCCATATATGAACCATGAGGTGGGAGTAGGGGAGTCCAACTTCTCTCAGTCTCTGGAACTGTATGAACTATTGCATACTGGACTCAGTCTGGGGCTGATTAGCACAGCGGGTTAGAACACAGGGCTAAGCAGACAGAGCTAGTGAATTCCAGCCTAACTCTTAATTAGCTTCACTCTGTTCTCTAGGCACAGATGACAACCCCGGCTTTGACCAGCCTTCTTACTAATGCGGACTGTTGATCATTATGGGGGGACTGGCCGGTGAGTGTGATGAATCAGAGCAACTCTGCCCTATCACCAGGAAACACCTATGACCTATATACGGCTTGAATGTTTGCGAAGCACTTTACGTACGTTGTTTCACTTGACCCTTACCCCATCCCTGTGAGGAAGCACTATTGTTGTCCCCATTTTTCAGACAAGCAAACTGAGACTGAGATTAAGTGAGTCACACAGCTGTTGAGTCAGAATACAAAAAGAAGCTTGAAGCGTTGCTAATGGGGGCTCAGTAGCTCAAATTGGCCCATAAATACCAGCATGTTAGCAGTGAAGTGTACCAACACGAACATATGGGAAACCTGAAGAAAATTTTTCATGAGTGCAATCAAGAAAATTCCCTTTATCTGGTCCTCTTGCCTGAGATACTGATTAAGTATATGCTTATGAGCATATACTTAGGGGGTGTTTCTCAGAAAGATATAGAATTGGCCCCTGGAGTTTGTCAAAGCCTATGGAGGGGAGGGGGCTAGAAAAACCAGCATAGCCACACATAAGGTCACACAAGGTATTACGAAATCTAACACAAGAATAAAACCTAGGTAGAGTGATCCAGTGGAAAGAAGTCTGAATAAGGAATCACCAGATCTGAATTTGAACCCCAGCACTGCCATTTACAACCTCTGTGGCCTTGGGATGACTACTTCACTTCCTTCAGCTCCCTCATCCATAAAATAAAAGGATTAGACTAAATGACTTCCTGCCATCCTCTCTGTCTTTCTCTCTGTGTGTCTCTTCCTCTGTCTCTGTCTCTCTCTGTATCGCTTCCTCTCTCTCTCTCTCTCTCTCTGTCTCTCTCTCTCTGTCTCTCTCTCTGTCTCTCTCTCTCTCTCTCTCTCTCTCTCTGTCTGTCCTCTCTCTCTCTCTCTCTCTCTCTGTCTGTCTGTCTCTCTCTCTCTCCCCCTCTCCCTTTGTCTTCATCTCTCTGTCTACCTTTCTCTGTTTCTATTTCTCTCTACCTCTTCTCTAGTCCTTGATGCAATATAGGAAAATAGGAAGCAGCCACCAACCCCATGTGGAAGGCTGGAGACTTACTTATTCAAGAGAAAGTATCTACTATATGCCAGGCTCTAGGCTAGGTACTGGGGATTAAAAAAAACAGAAATGAAAAAGAGTCCTTGTCTTGGAAAAGCTTCCATCTCCCAGGGGATACAAACATGCATTAATGACACCTAACATTTTTATTGCTCTGTGAGGTCGGCAAAGTACTTCATATACTTTATTTCTTTCAATCCTCACAGCAAGCCTTGAAGTTATCCCAATTTTACAGATGACGAACCTGAATCTGAGGTAGATCAAGTGGCTTGCTCAAGGTTATACAGCTAGGAAGCATCTGAGTCAAGACTGGAACTCAAGACCCTGTAATTCCAAATCTATCACTCAATCCACTTCATCAAGCTATGTTTTGCAAGCAAATAAGTAAATGATAATTTGAAGAGAGAGAAACTGTTCACCACTAGGGGGAAATCAGGAAGGGTAACTCAGGCACATGAGCTGAGCTTTGAAGGATGCTAATTGGTTCCAAGACATGGAGATAAGAGGGGAAAGTACTCCAGGCATAGGTAGGAGTTGGGAGGGGGATAGAGAACCTGTGCAAAGGCTCACAGCCTAGAGATGGAAGGGCTATTCATGGGGAGCAGCAGCAACCTAGTTTGGCCAGAACATAGAGCGTGAGAGTGGAAGAGATGTGCAATTCTTCTGGAAAGGGAGACTGCAGCTAAACAGTGGGGGCAGGGCTCAATATGTATTGACCCTGCACTGTCAGTTATAAGTTATTCAACCCTGATTTATTACACACATGGGAATATGCATCTCTTTGGGTAGCTTAATACGTCTTCTATACATACATCTCATATATTCATTTCCTTTGAAATTATATTCTATGTACAACAAGCAGAGTTCCATTTCACCAACATAATTTGTGCTTCATAGAGAGCAAATACACAAATCTAAGTGAAAGTTTAGAAAGAAAATAAATGAAGCCCTTTCACATTGCTGTGTTTGTGCCTTTTGTCTGGGGCTCTAAGCCACAGCTAAGTGGTGAAGTCTAAACCAGCACTCAGCACAGTGCCTGGCACATAGTAGTAGGTGCTTAAGAAATGTTCATTGTTTGATCGGTTAAAACCAAACCTTCCTTTTGGGATAGAGGAAGCTTCCTCAGCTCAAGGCCTTTGGCTACAATTATTCAAGTTAGTATGTTGTATGATTTCTGACCTCAGAAGACATAACTTCAAACCTTAGATCTGCTACTTAACACCTTGGGAAGTCATTTAAATTTCTAGGCTTCAGTTTTTTTTTCTATTTGTAAAATGAGAATAACCATACTCGTACCCTCGTAGGGGAACTCATGGTTCTCTCGCAGGGTTGTCATGAGAAGAGTGCCTTGTAGACCTAGAGCTCAAGGCACTGGAAACGTGAGTTAGTATTTTTGTTACTTTATCACGCTCGGATAAAACATGAAACCTCATGAGTTTCCCAGTCCAGCTGAAAAGATGAATGAAAAGGCTGCTGTGGAGAAAAAAGAACATCTTGAAACATCAATTCATTTCCAACAAATATTTATTAAGCATTTAATACATACAAGGCACTGTCCTTGGTGCTGTTGAGAGGAAAAACCCAAAATAGACACAAGACTTGCTAGAAGCTCACCTAGGCTCTCCTTCATCATCCATCCTCCTAGTGAAATAAGGATGAGGACTGGGCCTAATATTTCACAAGTAGAAGGAATTTCTTGGTGAGGAGAGTATGCCTATGGATGAAATCCAGCACCTTCTCTGAAACTTATATCCCTAAAGTGGCCTTGGGTAGTGAAGATTTAAGTGATTTACCATACAGCCAGCGTATCAGAAGATTGACTTGAATCTAAGTCTTCATGGTTCCAAAGGCCTCCATGGTGTATCCATTTTACCATGCTGCCTGACTGATTAAATACCCTATTAAAATTATATAAAACACAAGGAAAGTGAAGAAATCGACTGTCATTAAGTTGTTTTGTTTTGCGCAGACCTATGATTTGATTGGTAAGAGAAACTTTTGATGGATGTGGCAGTTCTTCTGTTACTTATGGTCTTGGAGAATTTACCAAGGCCCAGAAAGAGATTAATTCCCCATGGTCATTTTTATTATCACTGCTCTTATGGGGAAGCTAGGTGGTGCAGTGGATAGCACATAGTGCCTAGAGTCAGCAAGACCTGAGTTCAAATCTAGCCTCATATCCTTACTAGCTATGATCCTAGGCAAGTCACTTAAACTCTATTTTCCTCAATTTCCTCACTTGTAAAATGGGGATAATAGTATCTAGCTCACATGGATGATGTGAGTATCAAATGAGATAATATCTGTAAAGTGTTTATCATAGCACCTCATACATAGTAGACAGTACATTACTACTATTAATTATATTACCTCAGATGCAGAACTTGAACCCAGCTGTCCTTGGCTTCAATACAGGCTCCATATCTACTACGTTACTCTCCTTAAATCCTATTTTCTGCCAAATGCCAAGCTCAGAATCAAATAAGCTGATATGCTAAAATGCAGCTGTGACTTTGTTTTTTAATTAAGCCTAAGAATCTAGTCATGTATATTGCTCAATATACTTTGATCATGACTGGTCTGGGTACAGTTCCATCAGACTCAGGTCTCTAAGTCATTATGTACCCAGCAAAGGATATGGCTGGTCCTTGATGCCTGATCCCTAGGAACTAAGAGGAGAAATGTTGGGGAAAGTGATATTGGGAAATTAAACTTATAGTAAATAGTATACAGCAGGCCTCTTTGTGTTATTTAAATGCCAACTGACAAGTCTCCACAATGGATGTCCCACATTAAAAGAAAAGGAGTTTTGAGGGCTAATGACCCCATGTAAAGTTATTAGAATCAATGAGAAGAAAGCCTAACATTTCTGCATTTCAGTGCTCTTTTAAGCAGATTGACCTATGAAGTCAAAACACAAATTGATAAACATAAGTGATCATCTCCCTGGGCTTCATCACCACCACTCTCCTTCATGGTTTCTATACTCTAGTCAGATTGAACAACTCATCATTCCCCAAACATGTGGTATACCTGCCTGTCTCTGGGTCTTTGTTCATGCTATTCCTGTTTCCTGGAATGCCCTTCTCCAACTCCTTCTTACTTGCCTTCCCCCAAAAAACCCTAAACTACCTTAAAAATCCAGTGAAATGCTACCTTTTTCTATAAAGCCCTCTCTAAAACTACCAATGGAAGTGGTGACAGCTCTCCCTTCTAAGCACCCAGGGCACTCTCTTCCTCATATAGTTCTCATCTCCTCCTACTAAAGAGATCAACTTTGGTTGTCCTCTGCCTCAGGAACTACCTATAAAAGTTTCTCAATAAAAGTAACTTCTGCTAACAAAAGTTTATCTACACCATGCTTGACAAACACCTCACTGGGCACAAAGACTCAGCTGAATCAGTTGATCCATTGGATAATTTCTCTGCTTCTCTGAAGCTGTTCTGCTCAGTTGGACTAAGTCGTGAACAAAAACTATACTATCCATCACTTCCAGTCTCCAGCTACAGATGCAGTTCTGAAATTCAACCTTTCACAATATTTTATATCTTGTTTCTGTGTTTGTTCTGCATGAGCTCAAGGGTTCAGGACCTTGTGACACTCAAAATAAGCAATTGATGTCTCAGAACTTCTATCAGAGCAACTGTTTCTTTTAGAACTGGGAACACATCTGGGCTCAGGACAAAAGGACTGTGACATCCTTACAGGTCACTCTCTTACATATAAAATAGATGCATGTTAATTTAGGTGGGAAGCCCTGGAAGCGAGAAGAATCAGGAACGGGTTTTTGTAGAAGGGGCTATTTGAACTGAGCTTTAAAGGAAGCCAGGCATCTTAAGAGGTGATGACGAAGATTATTCTTAGGGAACAACTAACACAGGTGTGCAGAGATAAGAGATGGATCCTTATACACGTTGTTCAGTCATTTTTCAGTTGTGTCTGACTCTTCGTGATGCCATTTGGGGTTTTCTTGGCAAAGATACTAGAGTGATTTGCCATTTCCTTCTCCAGCTCATTTTACAGGTAAGGAAACTGAGACAAACAGGGTTAAGTGATTTGCCCAGGGTCACACAGCTAGTATGTGTCTGAGGCTAGGTCTGAACTCAGGAAGATGAGTCTTCTTGACTCCAAACCTGGCATGCTATCCACTGTGTGACCTAGCTGCTCTTCCCATGCATGAGGAATAGTAAAAGAGCCAGTTTGACTGGACCGTTGAGTCTGTGAAAAGGAGCAATGAATAACAAAGATACAAAAAGAGCATGGACAATTTGAAAAGAACTTTAAATGACAATGAATTTCATATCTGATCCTTGAAGGGAGCCATTGGAGGGGCATAGTCAGATGGACACTTTAAGAAAATCACTTTGGCAACTGTGTGGAGGATCAATTGGAGTTGGAGAACCTTGAGATAAGGAGACTAACTAGAAGGCTATAACAATTATCCAGGTGAGAGATGATGAAAATCTGAGTTAGAAGAGTGATCGTGTGTAGATGCTTAGCAGAGTGCCTGGCATATGGTAGGGACTTAATAAATGTTGGTTGATTGATTGATTGTGGATAAAGAGAAAGGGGTTGGATTTGAGAGATGTTCTGGAAGTACAAATGATGAGATTTGGCAAGTGGATATGTGAGACAACTGAGACTGAGGAAAGGAGATCGTAGATCTTCGGCCCTTAGAAGAAGAGTGGTGCCCTTGACGAAAATAGGCATCTTTGGAAGAAGGGTGAACTTGGGAGGGGGGAAGAAATTGGCTTTACATTGTAGATATAAGTTTGTGGGTCCTATGGGCCATTTGGAAACTTCCCCTTGCTCAAGTGAAGGTCTGAATAAACAGGTTGAAATAAGCAGGAACATAAGAAGCTTCAATTAAAAAGAAAATAAACCAACAAAAAAGTCAGGTAGCTGTCAAGGCAACCACTACCATAGTCCTCTCCTAGTGGAAAGCATTAGGTCAAATTCATGATAGAAAGTGCACTAGTTAAGAGCAGGCCAGATGTATCAGGGACAAGTCCTTCTCTGGTCTCTGCCTCTTTGCAAGCTGGCCTTGGACAACCATTGACTAAACAGGCCAGAGTCTGATTGGAAGACCGATACTTATGACTGAAACAAAGCTGAAGGCTAAGATTAAGGTAGAACTATGATCAGCCTGTGGTCTAGGCTGGCAGCCTAAGGACGGGAAATGGATCAGACATCAGACTGATGCTAACAACTACAGCCAGAGACCCAGATGATTGTTTGTTTTAACTTGCCATTAACATCTGCTTATTGGCAGTGCTTCAGACACTACTAGACTGGCAGATTTGTTTCACGTTGGGCTGGCCTAGAAGTTTACCCAGAACAATTCCCTCCAACAGAGATTTCTCAGGGCAAGAAAAAAAAGCATAACATTTTTGTTCCTTCTTAGAGGAAGTTCTATGGCCAAAGGATCATTGAGGAAAACAGTGTGTCCTCAGGACATTGAGTTTTGAGGAAATGTGCCTCCTAGGCATCAGAAGTATGACTTCACAAACACTTCACTTAATACTTGGGTGCCATTAATTTCAGGACAAGGAGTTAAACAGAGTGACTTTAGAAGCATTGCATACATCCTCTATGTGTCCAAATGAAACCAGAGGCCTGCTCTTCCCCACTGCATAGACTCAATTTCTCTCTGTGGCTCTGCACTTGATCCCAGGTTACCAGGTTGAGACATATGGTCACCACCTGAAGCCTGAATGGTTCCCATGGTAGATGCTACAGGAGCCCCCAGAAAATATCTTCTGATGAGCAGCAAGGCTTCTAGGGTGAAGGTGAATGTGACTGACTATTCCCAAGAGTTCCCCAGGGAGAGGCTGCTTAGGAAAATGCCACGGGAAACCAGGAGGCTTTAGGTAGAATCACATGTCAGATTGCCTTGTAGAAGTCATGTACAAGGAGAAGAGAACCCAGCTCTTACATTAACATGGGGGAACACACCCAGTGGAGGAGCAGGGGAGCCAGGGCCTAGCCTAACAAGGACACAAAGAAAAAGGAGGCACTTAGAGGGTATTCTATTGCATTGAACTCAACTTCAACTGAATAGAATGGAGTGTAAAAGTGAGAAATGTTCTAAGAGGTCATCTAGTTCTGTCTCCTAATTTAATAGATAAGATATCTGAGGTCCAAAGAGGAGGAACTTTTTTGGAACTATACGCATAAGTTTAGCAAGGTACATTGGAAAGAATATTGAGTCTGGAATGAAAGCATCTGGGTTCCAATCTTGCCTCTGATGATTACTATCTATATGCCAATGGGGAAATTCACTTCATCTCTGGAACTCAGTTTCCTCATCTGTAAAATGTTAGGGATAGGCTCAATGATCTTTGGCTGCCCTTCCAGTTCTAAATCTACGATTCAAAAAAAAAAAAGAGAAAGAAGAAAACTTTTCTCGAGATATGAGGATTCTTCCAGTGTCAAGAGATCAAAATGAAGAACAGGAAAGCAGAAAGGCCTCAGGACTTAAAATGCCATGCTTTTTTCCCCAATCCTAGCACTCAGGAATTGGATGGTTTTCTTATTATTATGGTCAACAACAGGTAGTTGTCCAGGAACTCTTCTCCTGCGCAGGAGGAGAACAATAGAGTCAATAACCAAGAAGGAATTTGCTTTTGGAAAATCAGTTTGATTTTTTTTTCTAAAACATCAGAGAAAAAATTAAAATCTGAAATATGAACAATACTTTTGGAAACCTCAAGAGATAAAAGATGTGTTGACAGGATATTAGGCTAAGGTGTGACAACATAGCTATTAATTTTGGTCAAAGAGAAATTAATCCTCCTTTTCAGACACTGTGGTTGAATTTATCACTGGATACATTCTAAATAGAGACAACGTATGTAATGCTCAAATTTGATCCACTTAGTTCAGACCCAAGAATCTTTTTTTTTCTTTTGTAATGGTTTATTATGTTTACCAGTCAACTGAGTAACTTATCTCTGAAGAGGAATGTTTAAAATCAGTTTTTCCCCCCAGGGAAGTGATAGACACCCTGGTGCTGGATTCATTTACCACTCTCCTAAAATGTTCTGAAGTGTAACAAGGGGAACTATTTTTGCTGTTGCTCATGGGATTAGGGGACAGTTCCCACATAAGTTAGATTAATGACTCAGTAGGTCTTTCTATGCCAGAGGAGAGCAACTGCTATGGTCTGTGAAAGCCTGGCATCCTCTGAGTTCTAAAGCCACATTTATCAATATGATTTTTGTCTGAGAGATCCATCTACCCCAAGTATAGCCACTCCAAGCCACTCACTGAGTAGCCATCGGCTTCTGATGACTTTTCCAACTCTGTGAATCTGCCCTTGCTGCTTAAGTACACACACCCTGGGATCCTGGCACATTAAGCTTTTTGATCCCCTTTCCAAGGAGGCCTTTTATTGTATTAAGAAAAGACTTGGGGCAGAGAAGATTGCTGATGTCAGGTAGTAACAGTACAACAGTAATCTACAGAGCAGGCAGGTGAAATCAGAGAATAAATGAGAAAGACCAGAGTTTGTTCTGTTACTATATTGAGCATAAAAATACTTGCAGGGTTTTGATTTTTAAATGATGCTGCACAGCCAGGGTTCCTTGAACATGAGGGCAGACTGACACGGCAATATGAATAATCATTGAGGAGAATGGTCTTTGAAACTTAAGGGACTGCATTCAATTGGATAATGAAACACTGGGATCTCTATGGGGTATTTTTTTTCACCTCTGCAAAGAACACTCAATTTAAATGCCTTTTTCATTTGCACACGAAGGCTTTATTTTTTTTCCTTTCCTTTCTCCACAAAAGGGACCTTCCTGGCTGACGGCCCAAACATTTCTTTTTGCCTTTTCTTCCCTGCTATTCCTTCCCCTCCAAGATCCACACCACCAGCTCCCACTCGCCTCATGCATGTTGATGGAAATATCCCACTTTGCCCTTGGAAATGTTCACTAGAAAAGGCACAGCAGCTACTCCAGCTGATGCATCTATAAGACATCCAATCTCTTGCAAAGCCCTCCATTTCATGGCCCATTTCTTTAGCTGCATCTGCAATACCTCACATCTGTGACTGCTGGGATAAACTTATCCCCTGGTGAATAATTTGATCAGATATGGATTCAAATCCAAAGTCAAGCCTGCTTCCCAGCCAGAATTTCATGATTGTATACTATGGTGCCTGTGGAAATGGGCCTTTTACAATTCAAGATGAATGGGGTTAATAATCCCTGCGCTACTCACAACAGGGTCCTTGTGAGGAAAGCGCTTTGTAAGCAGTAAAGTGCTACGGAAATGTGAGCCATTGTTATTGCTGGAAATTTTTGAAATCCCTGGAAGTAAGCTATAGAGTCTAAGTTATCTTACCAATCATTTAACCCTTAGGATGATAGAATTAGTATATTGTCATGTTCCTGCTATGTGGCAAACATTACATATGTTAATAAAATAAGGGGTCATCCAAGCATATGGAATACAGTAGGAGGGGTAGGAGGAGCTGGAGAGAAATTTGACAGCTGCCTTCCATGCCGGTTAATTTCAGTGCTCCTTAAGTTCTTGTTAACCTGTCCCTGATAATTTGGTCACCCACTCTTGTATGTTCTTCCAAGAGACCCAAAGTTACTTAACACCTCTATCCATTAAAGAGAGTTATCACAGAGGAAAGAGCCATTTTCCCTTCATCAAGATGAGTTCCAACAGACTATTAGAACAACACTAGAAATGACAGAGCAGCTGGGTGGCACAGTGGATAGAGTGCAGAGCATGGAATCAAGAAGATTCATCATCTTCCCGAGTTTAAATCTGGCTTCAGACATTTAGTAGCTATGTGACTCCGGGCAAGTCACTTAACACTATCTGCATCAGTTTCCTTATCTGTAAAATGAGTTGGAGAAGGAAATGGCAAAACTTTCCATTATCTTTGGCCAAAAAAGGCCAAATGAAATCATGAAGAGTCAGACATAACTGAAAAATGACTGAACAATAAAGGAATGATTATAATGTCATCATAGTCAAAAGTCTTGCTGACAATTTCTTGAATATAACCCTAACATTAAAAGAATCTTAAAGAATAATGTGTTTAATAAGTGCTACCCAACTAAAAGTGTATCACCTCCAAACTAGCTCTCCAAATATTGTTGGTTGTTGGTTGTGTGTGTTTGTCCTTCATTCTCAAAGAGGGCCATGACATCAAGGAAATGATGATATGGCTTGTGGTTGACTTTGATTTGAGTGAGGGAGGACTGTGCAAGGTCACCAGCCTCACCATCTCCTCCAGAGCCATCTGGGTCTAGATGCCTGATATTCACTGGGATGACTGGAGATGGCCCAAGATGCATTGGGAGACCCTGGCCTTTTCAGGCTAAGGCCTTTTCAGGTACTCACTTTGAGTGAGGTAATACCCATTCAGTGAATAGGCCTCTTTAAGAAGTTAATCAAGGGATGTCCCCTTTAATCAAAACTCAAAAAGAAAATCAAACTGGGAGGGGAAGATGTTCAGGGTTCCTGACCAAAAGAGAAACATTTATTATGTACTATTTACATTCACTCTGTGCAAGGAAGGCAGAGACCTATTGTCTAATCTATGAGTTCCAGAGTGAATTGGGTTTAAGGCTTGATTTTTAAGAAAGAAATCTAGCCGATAAACCCAAAGTTAAGGAGGCAGCCTTCAGCCATCGAAATGTACCTTGCTTTGGGAGAGGTGACGTGAGAAGAGGGGAGGAAGGAATAAAGTGTGGGAATAAAGTGAAATATATAGCATCCCAATCTTCCTGTTAGCTACTATTGTTGTATTGCAGGTGTTTTCAGTGATACTATAAACGCAAAACTACTATCCTTATGTGTTTATTCCATTACAAAAGAGCAACATATTTAATCCATCTCTGCAATCGTCCTTCAATCATTAAACATAAAAGAATACTATAAGGATAAGACCTGTCCCAAGATCATTTCTCTCTGAACTTCATTCAATATATGATGAGAAGAATGATTATAATAAGGGCATCAAACACATCGCTAGATTTCTTTGGCGCTTTAAGGCTTACAAGGCATCGTACATGTGTTTTATCTTCACAGTGCCCCTGTGGGGTAGATGCTGTTATTATCGCCCCCATTTTCAGATGAGGAAAATGGGTCCGAAAGTGTTTCAGTGACTTCCCTGAGGGGTCACACAATTAGTGAGTGTCTGAAGGATTCCAACATAGCTCTTCCTAATTGCAAGTCCAAGATTCAATTACTATGCCACAACCTTTCCTTTGGGAAAGGTATCAAGGCTATTCTCACAACTCAGTTCATAAATAAGCCAGAAAATATTTAGGACAAAATACATGATTCTCATACTTCCTGGGACAAGTTCCAGATTGATCTGGCACAATGTGTATTGTTTTCATTTTTTAAATGCTCCTAACCAGCAACTACATGAAGTCCCAGGGAAAGTCTAGAGGACTAGACTTTCTAGAAACCCTCTAGAAACAAGAGGAAAGGTGGCCATTGATCAAAAAGGGTGATCGCCTTTCTCTCTGGTCGATATGGAGAATGTTTTGAGATGAAACCTGTTATAAAATAAGACACCTAATCAGCTCCAAGGGATTCTCTAAGTTGTGAGAAAGTATTCTGCAATCAGTTTTTCTCCTAGTTTCAGAGTCCCCCTGGCTGTTACCATAAAGAAAAGAGCAGTAGCCCCAATGTACAAGATGTTATTGAGTGGCATGGGGAGGGAGTCCGGGGAGGGAGGCTAACAATTTAGCTGAAACTCCTGGTAACTTTCCCATTTGATTCTCACAGCCAAGAAACATAGAGACCCCAGCTGCAAAGTGGGAGAGCAGTGGACTTTTTGATCTCTAGGGTCCCTTCCACTTGAACAAACACTGAGTCAATAATTGTAGTCCTAGAATGTTGAGCCTTGGTGCCTCACTATCTGACCTATCTTTACAGCTTAAGGACTCCTGAGTTTTGTGATCTATCCTACCACTGCATACTAAACATGACTGGGCCTTTCCATCTGTAGTGTAGCTGAAACCCTCCTGTATGTGTTGTCTACGCTAATTAAAATGTGAGCTCCTTGAGAGAAGAAATTATTTTCTTTTTCTATTTATGTTTCAAGCAGTTAGCACAGGGCTTGGCAAATGGATGCTTTTCCATATGATTACGGTTCTGATATTCTATATCATTGGGACCTAGAAAGAGAAAGAGACTTGCCTAGAGACACACAGAGAGAATGGCAGAGCTAAAACAAGAATCCAGGATTCTTGAGGTCCAATTGAGAGAACTTTCTTTGATCTTGCCCCTTCCTTATAAGCATTCTTACCAATGGAAAACCAAAGGGGTTGCTGACCCCTTCACACTCTTCCACTGAATGTTCAATGGTCATTGCATTCTGACAAGAGCAAACTTTGCACCCACATGGCAGTACTTTCAATATTCTGGCACAGATACACACTTAGTGATTGAAACAGTTGATCACCACCAATCTCTGTCAAGAGGTATAGCTTAATAATAGGTAAAATGGTTAATATGTATACATATATATATATATATATATATATATATATATATATATATATATATATATATATATATATATATATATAGAGAGAGAGAGAGAGAGAGAGAGCAGGTACTATGTGACTATGTGCCAGATATTGTGCTAAGTGCTTAAAAAATATTATCACATTCTATTCTCATAACAATCTTGGAAGCTGGGTGTTGTTATTATCCCCACTTTACAGATTAGAAACTGGGACAAGACTAAGTTATATAACTTTCCCACGGTTACACAGCTAGCAAGTGTCTGAAGTTAGACTTGAACTCCTCACTTTAGGCCCACTGCTCTAGCCTCTGAGCCACCTAATATGTCCAGAGTGAAATGTCTCCCTAACAAAGAATTGATGAAATCAGTAGTGTCCAGATATTTAAACCATTCACACAATGCCATCTTATATTGTTGTTCAGTTGTTTCAGTCCTGTCTGACTATTTGAAGTTTTCTTGACAAATAAATTGGAGTGACTTGCCATTTCCTCCTCCAGGTCATTTTACAGGGGAAGAAACTGAGATAAATAGACTTAAGTGACTTGCCCAGGGTCACACAGTTGGTAAGTGTCTGAGTCTGGATTTGGACTCAGGAAGCTGAGGCCTGGCACTCTATCTACTGCATCGCCTAGCAGCCCACCACCTTCTATTAATGTTTGGAAATAATAGGAAGCTCCGGAAGGCAAAAGAGAAATTGTCTCATTTAGAAATCACATCTAATAGGAAAACATACAATCGACTAACAAGGTTGATAAGTCAAACAAAATGATCCCACTGTCCACCTTGCCCCCCCCCACCACCTAACACGTTCCTCCTGTTGACACCAGAATTCTCCCCCCTGAGACTCCAACTCCTCTAAGGAAAGTTTACCTGAAGGCTTGATAAGGCAAAAGGCATGAGGAGTTATGCATGTGAATAATACTACTCATTCCTTGTTTCATTAATTGGATATAAATGGCATCACCTGGGCTCCCTGCCAGGATGTATGTGACTCGCTGCTGTTGTCATTCAGCATTCTCAAGTAGCCTATTGGGATGGGCCTGGCAGGAGAGAGAGGCATTAATGGGGCAAACTGCTGGCTTTTGCCAAATTCAAGAATGTTGGCAGTGAAGCCTGTAGATAGAATGAGGAATAATTTCATGAAAACGCTCAGTGCTATTCCCTGTGCTCCAAGATTAGAGATGTCAGAGAACAAAAGTGCTCTTCCTGTTAATAGAACAAAGAACAAATTCTGTCTGATTTCTCCAAACTGCAAGTTGGCCATTGTCAAACCATGGAGAGACATTCTTTATGAGTTTACTCTAGAGAAGGGAGAAGAATGGTAGAATTCAGTAATTTGGTATCCTCTGAGGAAACAGAAGGGTTTCTGTTTGGGTGAGGGGTGGGTAATAAGGAAGCTTCTCTATGTTCAAAAGGTCAGGCCTGCCTCCAAGAGGTACGATCATCTCTCAGGCACTTATTTAAGAAGTTCAGGGAAGTGTCATGGCAAGTCATGTTATACAGGCTGCTTCTGGCTGATGAAGATGGATCATACTTTAGAAGTATACATAGTTGTCTTAGTTACGGGTCTGAATCTAAGAAGAGCTAGAAAAGATCCTTATCTTTTCTTTGTACTCAGGTAATACTCTCAGTAGCAAGAAAGCCAGGAACCATTATTCCCTTATAGACACAGTTCTCCTATTTTCTTTATAGAGAGGTAGATCTATTTTTTTGTACATACCTATCACCAACACCAACATACATCACAAACTTTCCCACCTCTCTGCCTTTTCTCACACTATTCCCTTTCACTAGAATTTTCTCTCCTGTTGAATGTCCATACATTCTTTAAAGTCCATCAAATGCAACCTCTTTCCAGAATCCTTTCCCAAATCTCCTCTAGTCAGCAATGAACATCTCCCCATTGCAATCCTATTTTGTATTAATAAACAAGAAACCAATGACGTTAGTGAGACTTCTTTGAGATATAAAGTTTCAATGAGATGTAAGTCTTCTGCTCATGGAACTTGTAATCAAGTTGTGATCTTGCTATCAAGACTTTATATCTCAATCAATGTCAAGCCCAGAACCCTACACATAGTATGTATAACATAAGCATCTAACGATTTGAATTCTACAAACTTAGATCTTTTAATCTGTTTTATCTGCCAAAGTACACATAATGAATACTCAAGTACAATGCAAAGGTTATTCTTTTTGCAACTCATTCTCACATTCATGTATGGTATGTAATTATGCATGGAAGAGTAGGGACATAATGTGGAAAACATAAGAGGGGAGAACATAATTAAGGATGTTTGGGTTTTTTGAGCTAAAATTTATCTTTCTGGTACTTTCACCTATTATACTTCCAAACTCTGGAATGAAGCACAAATTTCATCTATCTTCCACAAGTCTTTAAATATTTCAAGATTGTTATGCCTCCCATTAAGTGTTTGTCTAACATGTTGTCACCATCTGGAATAATACCTTCTGGTACTATGTCTGGGCACTCAAAATATGCTCTGAGAGTCATCACCTAATTCTGAGTCTCATAGACAACAGAAGTTATCTCTGTAAATCCTCATTACTGACTCCTCTTTTTACCATAACATTAACCTTGATACTCAAAGGAAATACAAATCTCAGCCAAAAGACAACAGACATACGGGGGATAGAGAAAAGGACAAACAAACTCTCCTCTGGCAGGTTATAACCCAAGGAAAGTCACATCAGGACACACCAACATCAGGTCACCTTCTCCTTGGGAAATCCTTCCACCAGTGGCTTTCCTGGTCTTACTCTCATTCTGTGAACATTCCAGACAATCAAAAACCAAGAACAAAGTTTAAAAAACAAATGCACACACTTAAATTCTCTCTTGCCATTAATTCTCATATATTCCTACTAAGGCCAACCTCTTAGTCTCTAAATTGCAGAACTGATCTGAATTGGTAAAGGGAGTTCCACACCAGAAACTACCTCCCCCAAATGAATTCAGTTTAAAAATCCAGTTAAAAAGGGGAGGGACATCCTACCACTTAACCCACCACAGAGAATGTTATTCAACTGAACTGGAATGGTTCTCTATTATCTATGAACTCAGTGCTAACCTAGGCAAGTTACACTTTGTTTTTGGTGAGATTTGTTTTCAATGGTACTAATGAGTATCTAATCAAAACAGACCTAGCTCCTAGATTCATTTCCAGTGGTCAACCCCCTTCCTAAAAATTGAGTCCCATAACTGAACAAAGCACTCCAAATGCAGAGCAGAGGATAGAAGAGATATGACCTCCCTCATTCTTGATTATTCTTCTATGAATGAAGCCTAAGATCCCATTGGTTTTTAAATTACAGCTAGCATTTACATAGTACTTTGGTTGTTTTGGGTTTTTTTTTTTTTTTGCTTTTTGGCAGGGCAATTGGGGTTAAGTGCCCAAGGTCACACAGCTAGTAAGTGTGTGTCAAGTGTCTGAGGCCGGGTTTGAGCTCAGGTCCTCCTGACTCCAAGGCTGGTGCTCTACTCACTATGCCACCTAGCTGCCCCTACATAGTACTTTGGAGTTTGGAAAAGCACAGTACATTTGATCCTCACAACTGTGTGAGGTAGGTGCTATCATTATCATCCCCATTTTACAGATGAGGAAACTGAGATGGAAAGAGGTTAGTTGACTTGCCTAGTGTCACACAGCTGGTAGGTATCTGAGGATTGGAACTTAGGTCTTCCTGACTTCGAGTCCTGAGCTCTTAGCCACTATGCCACCTAGAAGGTTTCTGGCTTTTTAAGTTGGTATGTCACATTATTCTCTCATCTTGATTTTGCAGTTAGTTAAAACCACTAGGTCTTTTAAAAATTTTCTCTCTTTCTGCCTACCTTAGTTTGTAATTGTGCAATTGACATTTTAAACCAAAATGAAAGAGTTTGTATTTATCCTGATAAGTTATATTTGAGCTTATTGAGATCATTTTGGGTCCTAGTTCTATCATCTGTCATGATAAATAAGTTATCTACGCCTTTAGGTAATTTTTTTTAAAAAGCTTATCAAAATTAGGCAAGAACAGAGTGTTGAGGTACTCCACTAAGACCGCCCTACGCTGAACACAACTAATCATATTATCATCCATATTTCTCTCCATTTCTTCTCATGACAATATCAAAGAATTGCAAAATCTCAGAATTGGAAGAGACTTGAGGGTGTATCTAGCCATACCTGTAACAGTATACATGAAATGTCACGTGGAAAATAATGTAATGATAATAGTCGTCTGATGTCTAGCGGAAACCCAAGTATACTATCTCCACATCATTTCCCTGACCAGTCAATCAGCTGGTTAAAAAAGAGGTTGAGGTTATTCTGGTTTATCTTGACCTTGATGAATGATGGCTTTTATAAGATTTGTACTTCTTCTATAGTATTACAAGTCATCCCCTTAATAATTTGTTCTAGAATTTTGATCAGAAAGGAATTCAAGCGCATTTCCCTAGAGTTTAAAGAAATCACCATCTTCCCATTTTGCAAGACAGGATAATATTTTCCTTCTTGGTATTTCTTGTTATCTTTTTCAGTTTTCCATGACCCTTAAAATCACTGACACAACTCACAATTACCTCCACAAGTCATTCAGTACACTGGTACATAATTCATGTGCACACTTCGAGATACCCTCCTACTAACTCTTCACTTGTCTTGCATTGTATTACCTGTTAAACATTTATGTTCTATTCTTCCTAGTAGGATAATCAGTATCCTTGTTAGAGGATATAGAAACAAAATAAGAATTAAGTAGCACTAACTTCTCTCTTTTTTGTGTTATCATTACTTTTTCCACTCCAAGTAATAGTTCCATCCTCTCCTTGAACTTCCTCTTGCTTGTAAAATACCTTTAAAAGCTCTTCATTTTGTACATGTATAACCTATATCAGATTGTGTGCCATGTTGGGGAGGAGGGAAGGTGGGAGAGAAAATAAAACTTTGGAATTCAAAATCTTATAAAAGTTAATGTTGAAAACTATCTTTACATGTAATTGGAAAAAATAAAATACTGTAAAGAAGAAAAAAGCTCTTCATTTTTTTAGCATTTACTACAAGCTTTCTTTTACTAAACATTATCCTTCCTGATATAATTCTTATATGACTGTGCCCCTTCGAGGTAGTCATCCTCAGTTGCTTGTCCTTGATTCCATTTTTCATATATGTATTTTACAGATATTTAGTCAATGAATTTCCTAGGCATCCACATTCATCCGGCTAGGTGGTACAGTTAGACTTGGAATCAGGAAGACCCAAATTCCAAACTGGCTAGACATTGGTTATATGACCCTGGGTAAGTCACTTAATCTTTCTAATCAGTGTTCTCATCAATAAAACAGGGGTAATAATAGAACCTCCCTCACAGTGTTATTGTGAGGATCAAATGAGATATATGTACAGATTTCATAAAATTTAATGTGCTTTATAATAATGATTATTATCATTATCATCCCTCTATACAGCTTCCCTCTCTTTCTTCTTTATTGGAATAATTTGGTTTTTTGCCACTGGAATTTCTTCCTTAAGATCTTCCCAACCTTGAACAATTTTAAGCCATGAGATCCACCCATTCTTTCTCTTGACTTTGAAATTCCCTCTCACAGAAAAGTGGGTACATGTTGCATTATTCCTGGCTTTTACCTCCTTATCTATAAATAATTATAAGACAGTGGGCAACTTCATCAAAGATCCCATGTATTTATATTTTGGAAGTTCATATTTATTTATACTTTGGAAATCAGTTTCTCTTTTTGTTGTTGTCAGATTTAGTCATATTTAGAATAAATAATAAATAAATAATAGATAAAGTCAGATTTAGAATAAATAGCCACCCCATATTGTTTCTTTACCTCCTAAAAAGAAATGTAATTTCTCTTTAGGTAATCTTTTCTGAATAATAAAGTTGGTCATATTCAGCACTTCTAATAATCTAACTTTTTGTCCACAAATAAACTTTGACAAATGTTCTTTGGGACATTTCTGTAGACATCATAAACATTGCACATTAATGAACAGAAGTCTGGAGGTCAAGTTTCCTAAGGAAATCAACCTAAAAATAAATATCCCAACCTGAAAATAGCCCTAATCCAAAAAGGCCTTTAATGATGAGAGCATAGGCTAGTTTTGTCATTTGATATAAAGGAGTCTTTTACTTGTAAATGCCATTTTGTTTTATGGGGCCATCTATTTCAAATAAGTACAGCAATGACTCACTGACAATCCTGGATCCTCACATGGTTCGTACCCCTGTTGATTTAAAAGTCTTTAAGGCTGTGCAAAGTGAGTGATGCTTTATTGCTAAGTATCCCCCACGACTCTTGTCCAACTACCCTTGAAAATAACATTATTCTGTCTTGGAGAAGCATGCAGTCATTGCAAACCCTTAGGTACAGATATCTTAGAAGCAATTTTACATTTTAAATGGGCTGGCATCAATTCCAGCCAAGAATTATACTGTCAGTCCATAAGGAATTGTGACATAAAGAACATAAGTTTCCAATTCCCTCCTTTTCTTCTACTGTTTGAGAAAGTATGTGATTCTTAACTCCTCCCCAACTCCCCCCACCACCACCAAAAAATTGTCAATTAGGAATCCATGGGTGGTTTGCTATTAAAATTCTAGACTAGAGTGCACAATTATAGACAGAGAAATCCTGAACCAGACGGTATGTGTTATTAAAATCAAGAGCATGATTAATTAGTCATTTGCTTTGAGTGATTTATCTTGTACCTTTCTCCACTGGTGTTGGGATTGCCTGCTGTGGACATCAGGTATACTGCCGTCGTCTGCATACTAATAAGAGTCCACAGAAATGTGCTCCTCCTGCATATTCTAATTTCACAGCACATCCAATTTAAAGAACTGATTTTTATTAAATAGGCCAAGTGTCAAGAATGCCATAAAACTCTAAAGAAAGGGGATATGCTAATTTAAGCAAAATGGATTATACTACAGAATGGTGCAAACATTCTTTATAGTCTGCTTTTCAATTGTGCACACATATGTGCCACTTTAATGAGTCCTATTCTCCAACTTGTAGGTCAAGAGATCTGACATCTATAAACCACTGGCCCTTCACATGTCCGGGAGCAGAGCACCTTTTATACCCTATACAACAAGCTTCCTTAAATCCTTATTTACAGGTATTCTTGTCATTCTACCAGGTCTCTAAGATACTGATATTTTATCTCTGTATCAATCTCAGAAAAACACATAGGCCAGTTGGCCTGGCAGTATATGGACTGCCCGATATGTCCCAGCTATTCTCCTGTGAAATCAACAGAACTCTGAGTCAAATAGAGATGGAGTTTGGACAGATGGCTCCACAGCACAGAAGTGGAAAGAATTAGAGACTCCTTTAATGCAGGACATACCATAAAGAGATGAAAAGCTTTCCTTTTTATTACTTTTTTTACTAGCCTTCCTTCTCTCTCAGCTAACCTGACATTCTTAATAATGGCTGGCTGTCTAGACATTTGACTATCAAGTAATCATTTCCATTCATTTTTCTCTGAAAGAAAGATTTTCCATCACCAGCTACTATATTTCTACCTGTTCTTGGGGACTGTTTTAATCAAGTCAAGTAAAGACCTTGATTTGGCCAAGAAGACCTGAGTGCAAATACTATCAGATGCTTAATGTGGATTTCTTTTAATATGTGACCCTCACTTTCTTCATCTGTAAAATGGGTCTAATTCTATTTGTAGTTTTTCCTTTAGGAGGTAGTTGTGGGAAACAAAGGATTTAGTGTAAATAGAGCAAACATGAAGCACTATATAAATGTCAGCCATTACTTTTGCTAACATTTTCTCATGTTTAACCTTCGAGTTCAAATAGAAATAATCCTAGGACACGTCAGTACCCAATTATTATTCTCTTATAATTGATGTCCTGTTGACCTGTTGCACAAGAAGATAACTCTTTAAAATAATTGAAACAATTGAATCAAAGTGTTAGAATACACACTTTCTCTGGAAAGCATTTTGAGAATTATTACTATTACTATTCATCTTGTTTTCATCAGGTTTGATGTAACTTAGGTAGAAATGGTCCTAGAATAAGGAACTTCCTTGCTATTCTTTTATATTTAATGTTCTGTGGGGTATTGTACAGGTGGAAAAAATAAACTCCTCTTCTGTAGGTTTGCTGAAAAGATGATTCAGGCAACTGGAATAAAAGAATACATATAGCTCATCCTGCCTCCACAAAATTTTTGTTTCTTCTACTAAATCTTCATATTTTGAAAGCTCTTCATTCAACACAGCTCAAATACTATGAGTATTTAGCAAAGTTAGTTCTATTAAAAACATTATCTTGATTAATTTTGTGTATCTGTGATAAATCCAGGTGATTTTGGACAACAATTTAATCTGTAATAATGTTTCAGTCATGTGGTTTGAGTTTTCTAGGATATTTTTACATCTATATTTGTAGTAGGTAGATTTGTTATCTATTAGACCATAAAAGATGAGTTTTGATGTTTAATTCTAGCCATCAGATATCTTGGCAAATAGGTTAGCAGTTCTAACTTTTTCACAACATGCAGTGATGTTTTGAACCACTTCAAGTATCCTCTTAAATAATCTACCTTAGTCATTAATTCTGGGACCTTTAATAATACCTCTATAAATTCTGGTGACAAGGACCTGGTCCTGAGTGGCCATCAAAACCCCTTCCATTTCCACAAACAAATCTGCATGATTCAGCTGTTCCCTCAATGCCTCTTTGTCAACATATCTTTGGCTGAGTTCATGAATATTTTGCCCATATAGGACCTTTGGATTCCATTCCTGAATCCTTGTCATGTTATAGGTTCCATCTGGAGGTAATCTACTTCAGATACAATAGGTGAATATGATGGTATGGTTTCATTATCAGCACAGAATATGGCTCAGGGATATCCGCTTGTTCAAAAAGTATTTCTGTAAGTTTCATATATTCTAAGAATGTCTGTCAATGTTCTTCCTTTTAGAAGTGTTCATCTTTCTATAGCTCCTTTATAATGTATGCATTTTATTAGGATAATTTAAAAAAATGATGGTCCATTATACAATTACAAAAGTATACAATAAGACTGGTTATTACATAAATGTGAACACTTCAAAGTTCTTACTATTCAGCTTTGATTTCAGATTGCCAATAAGTTTTAAGATATTAAGCCATAACCTTCTCTTTTACATTTTTGTTCTCAATGTTTCTTGCTTATTATAGTTCCTGTAATTATTATCTCTTTCACATCTTTTTGATGGGTTTCCAACAGCAGTAGTCCTGGGACACATCACCAGCATCTTATGCTTCTTTGATATTTAACATTTTACAGACTCTTGCATGGGTGGATTTTATGTGAATTAAGGTATTATTATCAATCAATCTCATTATCATTATTACTAAGGAATCCTATAAATTGTGAGATGCTTCATAACAGATTCAAAAATTGAGGTACAATGGAGTTCTCTTTTCACTAAAATTGATATCTACACTAGCCAGCAACTCCAGTTTCAAGTACAATTCAGAACTTACTTCTTTCCCCTAGGATAGTTAAGGGGAGAAATAGAACTGGGGACTTTGCAGAGGAATGAAAAGTTCCTTCTTTATGTCTCTGGGACCTTGATCAAATAGCTGCAGCACTCTCTCTGCCTTCCCTTATGCTGACTGAAGTAGGCTTAAAGTGCTCCTCTTCTGAAGTTTTAGAAACTTTTGCAGAGCACATTCATCTAAGTAAGTTAATAATACCACATTCTCTCAGTCACTCTCAGAGGAAACTGGAAACAAGGAGCCAGTAGGTCCAAAAATCCAGGAAGCCCTCATTTCCCATTTCCCAGGCCCCCTGGTGGTTAGCTTTTCTCTGCCTTAGGCCCAGGCTACCACTTAGGAGAGTTCCACTGCACCTGCTCTGAGAGATGCTCAGAGCTTTGGCCCTCCAGCAGAGGTGACTGTGCACTAGCAGGCTCCCAGTGGTGACTGGGCAATAGCAGGGGAGCTAATTCTTCCACAGGAAATTGCCCTTCTTGCCAGAATTGAAATAACAGAATGGAATGTTTCTTCACATTGAACCACAACTGTTGTCAACACTCATTGGCTTCCAGCGCATTCAAACACCGGATGGAAAGAAACAATCTACTTCCCAGGGACTCCTGGCACTTCCTGGTTCTCTGCACCTGGGAAAGCCACAGGGCACTCACACCTCACTTAAAATGAGCTCACTTAAAATGAGCTGCCTTTCCACTTTCAGCAGAGATGGCACCCCATCTGGTAAATACAGAGAAGATCAGCTTGTGCTCACAACTGGAGCACACTGAAGTCACCCATTCAACATAGGCTAGAAGTCAACCCCATACCCACCAAGCTTCAGAGGAGCACTTACATAGGCCTGGATGCAACAGGAACAGGGCCAGTAGAAAAGATATATTTATTCCTGGATCCAAGTCTGCTCTGTTCCTTCTTTTAAAACCATAGAACTCAGACATGGATGCAAAGAAACCCATCATAATGTATTCAGTGGAGGCTAAGTAATACTGTCTCTGGGCAACAACCTAATGGGTTGGTTTTTTAAGCAATGATCCTCCAAAACTCTCCTTGCTGTTAGGCAAGCCCTCTATGAATTTTAGCCAAACAAGGACTCAAGAGCTCCAATATCACTGGGCCTGAATTCTTTGGAGGAAACATATAAGACCACAGTTAAAGACAACTACTCTGTCTCTTGAGAGTTGTGATTCAATTCCAAAGAGCTAGAGCTTTAACAAAGCTTATTTTCCCTCTCTCTTCAGGTCAGTTCAAGTAAACCCATTCCCAGGCTCCTGATGTATAAGTCACAACTTTTAACAGATTAAAATGGTCTATAGAAGTAAGATAGGGAATTGCTAGCCTAGTATGATCTGAGGGGGCCCTAGCAGATTGGCCCTGACAGAATCTAACCTGTCAGTCTGCCATGAAGTTTAAATCCCCATGCATGAAACCACTCTTTCTGACCACCAAAGATACAACATTATAAGGGGGGCCCTGTTACTTGGGATGGGCAGTAGATTTACTCGTTTTCACTTTAGAGTAGATTAATCTACCAGATTATTTTACTGTCACCTAGGAGAAACTAGGGAAATGAAGAGACCAAGGGAAAGGGATGTAGGACTGGTAAATTCTGAAGGAGCGGGAGGGTAAGACTTGGTATGGAACTGCATTGGGAAGACCTGAGGCTTTATCAGGCTCCTAGATCCCTGGCAGGAATGGAAAAGGAAGGTACTAATGACAAAGCACTGCCTTTTAAAGGTAGAAACTATCGATTCATATCCTGGTGTTGATCCTTCCTAACTTCGTGATCTTCAGCAAGTCACCTCACTGCTCTGAGCCCAATTTTTTTTAGAATGAAGAGGTTGGGCTCCATGTTTTTTCTACCACTGGCTCACCCTGGAACCTCCCCCAGTGCTTGGGGTCTCCTTGCCCTGGAACAACCTTCTACTCCTTTGTCCTGCTTGCCTTTGAATATTCCTCCACAACACCACCCCCCCACATACACATGCCTTATACCTTCTCTCATTGGTGGTTAATCGCAACTGAACCCTCTATTTTGTGGAAGGACCTGGGCTAGCCTGCCTTCATCTTCCTCCTGGCACTGTTTCTGACTTTCTCAACTTCAAACACTCAGTACATTCATCTCCCTCCATCCCCACCTCTCTCTTGCCCTTATCTTCCCCAACTAGAGTGTAAGCTACTTGACTGCAAGGACTGCCTTTTTTTTTTGCTTGTATTTGTATCTCCAGTGCTTAGCACAGTGCCTGGCACCCAGTGAGCACTGTAAAAATGCTTGTTTCCTTCCTTCTTGTTTCCTCCTTTGAAAAGAAATTGCTCTGAGAGGGGAAATGGACCTAGAACAGATGGTCCTCCCTAGTGTATGCTCCATCCTACAAGCCCCCTGGATCAATCACCAGGGCCAAAGAGCAGCATGGCCATTGCCCCCAACGTCTTGGCTGGCTTTGAAGATGTAGTGCTTCCCTCTGTCAATACCACCAACCGATTTGGCATAGAGTGTTCACCCATCATCAAATATCTAACAAAATACAGTGGACTTAAGCACCATAAACAAAGGCAGAAAACTGTTTCTGTGGTCATTAAGTTTCTGGTTTTTACAGCAGCAGCCACATACCATCACTCATTCCTCTGGGATAATCATGTCTTGGCCACTTGGAAAGAGAAGCTATAGTATTCATGAAACTTCATCAGGACTTTTCTTTTTAATTAGGAAACATCATTAAAATTGGGATTTAAACAAGTTATTCTAATTGTTAAAGCATTGATTATTCTCTTGATCTAAAGTAATGGCCCCCATTAGCTGTGCGACTCTGTTTTAAATGATCAAAACAGCCTATAAAGCAGATGAAAATTTGAGATAGTGATAATTGTGAAAGACCAACAATGTCTACAATCAACTCAATACTAACAGCATGGGTGACAGGGAACAGAGTCAATGAAACCCATGAGCTAAAAGAATGTGCTTGAGTCCTGTTGTCACCCATTTGTTCTAAGTATTTAGGCTGCACATTTATGACCTTTGAACTTCTCTCTAATGCCATCTCCCTACATAACAACTGACATTGTCCATCCTTTATCTGAGAACATAAGAAAAGGGGGAGGAAGATAAGATGGCACTCCTTCTACCAGTTTCTGCTCATTAACAGGAATTTTTGCAAAAGTGTAAGAAAAAGCTTTGAAATAAATAGTTGCTGTGAGACTTCAGGTTATTTAAGTGGGGTTTTGACTTAGCCAAACAAAAATGGCCTTCTATTTCTTTACGATTAAGAGGGGAATTCCTTGATTTAATCATTCTCTAAAGAGTCTGGGGACTGGTATTTCAAACAAAGAAGCAGCGACCCATCTACTCAGAGATATCACAAGAGGTATCTACTGATATTTTCCTTGATTTCCAAAGATATACATTTCAGAACCAAAGACACACTTCATCTGTGTCACCATTTGACATAGAGCTGGCCAATGTAGCTTCAGGTATAATAAGCCCAGGCAGACACTGAAATATCATCTTATTCTCAGGACTAATAGCATTAACTCAGACACATAGGTGTAGGTACATAGGTTCATATTTGATACAGATTCACAGAAACACAAAAACACAAGTTTATATTCTAGTACAGAGGCAGTGAATCTGCAGCCTGGAGGCCACATGTGGCCTTCTAGTTCCTTGGGAGAGGCCTTTTGACTGAGGCCAAGTTTTACAGAACAAATCCTTTTATTAAGAGGATTTGTTCTGGGAAGTTTGGATTCAGTTAAAGGGTTGCTCCTGAGGACCTAGAAACCCTACGTGGCCTTGAGGCTGCAGATTCCTCACCCCTGCTCTTGTATATACCCAGATCTAAGCACTCAGACACACAAACAGTAGAAAGCACAATATCTCAAGAGCCAGAAAACCCAGGTTCAAATTCCACCTCTGAGGTTTATTACCTATGTGTCTTTGGACAAGTCATTCAGCCTACCTAAGCCACAGTTTCCTCCTCTATAAAATGTGAGGATTATACTAGTAGGCCTCTAAGATCCCTTCCACTTTTAGAGCTATAGGCCCATGTTCCTATGAACAGGTCCATCTTGAAGGATACAAACACAGGTACACAAATCCCCACATCAGCCTTTACACAGATACCTTTATAGTCACAACCCAGACACCCAGAATCAGATTATAAACAAAGACAGGCACACGTACAAATACACATAAACACAGAACTATGTAAACACATGTGCCTTAGGATAGTATAACTTGCATTATATTCTAAGAAAACTGAGACATATTCCCCATATATCTGATAGACAAGTCCTATCTAAAGACTCCTGTGATGCTTGTGTCAGAGAAACCCCAAAAGAAGAATCTAGAGCATGGCAGTCAGACTGTGGTAGAACTACAAAGAAAAGGTCAGGAATCAGACTGATCATACCTGACATCTGTGCTGACCACTATATCAATCCAGAGGCATCAAGGCTAGAGTTGGAGGAAGCTGGGAATTTCAGGAAGCTATAAATCCTATATGCAAGACAACCACATAGAAGCAAGGGAACATTTATCTCAGTTTACTCCATAAAGATTCATAAAACCTGCCTTTCAATCTTCAAACAAATGGGATTCGATGAGATTAAATTGGTATTTATTAACCATCTCCTGGGAGCCAGTCAAGGAAATGAGGATGCCATCTAAACAAGAATCCTCCCTATCTCACTAACCACCTTCATCTTCCCATGCAGTTCCATGGTTTGTGGGTATCTCGTGCCAAGTAATTTCAAGGAGAAATCTTAGAGGGAAACTTTGGACCCTGGGGGGGGCATTTTAGGAGGCAGAAAAATCCTTTGATAGGACTCCTGCAGTCTTATTTTGAGCTGAAGAATTCCAGTGTTAACCAGTGACTATCAGCATGCCTATAAGACTCTGGAATGTATAGGGACAAGTCCTTAAGGACAATGGGCATTCTGCCTAATGTCAATGTTATGGGAACCTGAGCTGAACGTCTCTGTCTTGAGTAATAGATATTAATACTATTTGGGAGGCAGGGGAGGAGGACCTTAAGCAAAGCTCTGATTTCATTTACATGGAGAATTCCCAGTGAGGAAACAACTTCTCCCAATACAAATCTGCATCTGTTTTATAACTTAGAGGCTTCAAAGGCTGCTTGGTGACTTGCCTAGGATCACATAGCCATTATGGGTCAGAAACAGCACTTGAATACAGGCTTCTTGACTCTGAAACCACTTCTCTCTCCAAAAATAGCTGACATTCAGTAAGCACTTAATTTTTTACACAATTCGTTTTTATTTTAACAACTTGCTGGAATAAGTGCTACAGATAAATTTATCCCATTTTACAAAAACAGAAACTGAGGCATGGAGCAATGAAGTGACTTATTTAGGGTCATATAGCTAGTAAGTGGCTCAAGTAGGATTAAAACCCAGGACTTTCTGAGTCTCAGTCCATTCCTCTGTCCATTATGCTATGCTTTCTTTGCACTTCCAAGAATTTCTCCTATGACCCAGACTCATAGAAGAAATGGAGGGAATCATTTGAGACCTCACGTGACCAGGGTTAGACCTCACCTTGGCAGGCTTCAGTCAGGGAGGGGATGATTCCAATAACAGCGATAACTAGTTCTAGGCAGACAATCCTGTGATTAAATGTGAAGGGATGATCTGCCTTAGCTGCCAGAGAAATAAAAATGGTGAAACTTTAGGGAAGCTATAGAAAAGCCACCCTATAATTCCCCCTCAACCTTTTTTAAAAAATACCCTTATTGATTCCCTGAATTTCATATGTGTGCCATAAAGCATACACATTTGTGGCAGAGGCCAGAAGCCAGGAGTCAAAAATAGCATGGTCTTGCAGAAATGATTGAGAAAGGCCTTCACTCTTAATACCATATGCACCTCTCAGAAGGAGAGAACAAAGTATCCAATGTAAGATTAAAAGCCCCAGAACAAGGTAAACCCAATCCAGAGATGGGGAAAAATGAGATCTCTCACCAGGAGGTTGCTTAGGCAGCAACCTCTTCTACTTGGAACACGGCTGAGAACCCGAAGGCCATGAAGTATGTGCACTGAAGTTCATGTACTTTGCTTATAGGTGAACCCACCAGAGACTCACTTGGTTCTTTTATTTTTATTCTTAATGGATGCAAAATTCTAATCATTTCCCCCACTCACAATTGGTTAGAGGGAACACACAGGAAAAACGATGAGATGATGAAGATCATAAAGAGCTAAAAGAAAAGAACCTGGGAGGAGACAGAAAAACTTGGAAGGCATACACAAGCTCACATTCTTCATAATCTGCTAACATTATGTATGTGGAAAAGAGCCCTTTACACCGCAACATCTCCTAAGGCCACAGCTCTACAGAAACATAGGAGAACAGAGCGATTCTTACTGACTTGGAGAAATATAAAAAACCCTGGCTTATATGGAATGCCCCTGTAATAACGATGGCATTTCTATAGCATTTTAAGAAATGTTCTCATTTCATCCCACAAAAAACCTCGCGAAGTAAACATTATTACTACGTCCATATTGGAGATTTGGAAACTGTGGTTTGCACAGGTTAAATAATAATAAAACAACAAGATGATGATGATGAAGGAGGAGGAGCAAGATGCAGAAGTTAGAAGAGGAGGAAGAAAAAGAGGAGGAGGAGGAAGAAGGAGGAAGAAAGAAGGAAGAAGAAGAAGAAGAAGAAGAAGAAGAAGAAGAAGAGGAAGAAGAAGAAGAAGAAGAGGAAGAAGAAGAAGAAGAGGAGGAGGAGGAGGAGGAGGAGGAGGAGGAGGAGGAGGAGGAGGGGGAGGAGAAGTCATTTATATGCACTTGGTATCTGCCAGGTATTGTGCAAGTGCTTTACAATTATCTCATTTGATCCTCACAACAACCTTGTGAAATAGGTCCATTATTATCCCCATTTAACCAAGGTTAAATGACTTGCCCAAGATCGTCTCACAGTTAATAAGTGTCTGAGACCAAAGCTGACCTCAGGTCTTCCTAAATTCCAAACGCAGCACACTATCAACCTAGTTACCTGGTTTAAGAAGGCTAGCAAGGGGGTAATACATGCTAAGACGAATTCTGCTGAAATAGTTTTAAAATAAAGTTAGGTCATTTAAAGGAGTAAGTTCCAGTTATTTATAAAATTCGCTTCGGCAGAACAGCTGACGGTGCTGGATAGATGAAGTAAGAATGCAATAAAGCTGTCAACGAGAGCTCGGTCCATGATCTTCTAAAGAACACCTTCCTATGAGGCCTATGTGGACAAATCAGTGGCAAAAGATAGCATTGGAGAACCTTTCAGGCCAGGAGGCAGTGGTTCATTGATGTTTCTATGATAGTGATGAGAAGGGTATTTATGTGAAGCTGCGCTGTTTGGAGGCCTTGCCACCTCCTGCTGCCGGAGCACCCACTCCCATTCTAAGATAAATCACTGAGTGATTTCCCTAAGCATTTGCTTACTCATGCTGATTGATTATCTGATTGCCATCACACAATATGAATTATGTTAACTCACATCCCTAATACTGAGTGATGATCACATTAACTGCATAACTTCTGCAGCCCAGAGATAGCCTGGCTCTGTCTCACAGAAAGACATTGAAACAATATACTTGGAAAAAAATGAACCAAACTATTAAACAATTTTTAAAAAGGCATTAGGCAGTTTCCAGGGGATGACCACCAACATAGTGTGGAAAGGGCACTGTGACCTCGATTCAATTCCTTACTCCACTGCTGATGGACATTTTATAAGCCATGTCATGTCACCAAGTATCAATTTCCTCATATGTAAAATAGAGATAATGATCCCTGATCTAATTATGCAATGAGACTTTTTGAAATATCAAATGGTTTAGCATGTATAAAACATTCTTTACCATGAAGTCCTTTAGGAATGTAAGTAATTGTTATCACACCTGGAACTTCATGAGATCCATATCAATGAGGCAAAGAGATTAATCTTTTCCTGGAGTGGTACCCCCAATGGGTAATTCCCATTGATAAAGTAGAAAGGTCACTAGATTTGGAGTCAGAAGACCTATGTTCAAAGTTCAACTCTTCCAGTCACTTCACCTCCAAGAGGCTAAATTCCTAATCTATAAAATGGTAGTATTAGATTAGATGGCCTCTAGAACCTTTCTGGACCTCCATCTAGGATACCATAATATGATCTTATATAAACCATTAGGGAGATGCTTAGTCCCTTCTCATCTTCCTAGACACTGGTTCCCTTCCTCCTTTCTTGAAAAGGTCCTTCCTATTACTAAAAAACATCTTTTGGTGTTGTTCCATATTTACTTTCATATTTGGTCAGACCAAACTGCTAAATGGAGATAAATTTGCTGCTATCACTTTATAATTAATTAATCAATAAACATTTTTAAGCATTTGAAGTTTGTTGTGCCAAGCACTATGCTAACTGATGGGATTTTTGTTGTGAGTCCTTTTGCAGTTGTGTCTGACTTTTCATGGCCCTATTTGGAGTTTTCTTGGCAAAGATACTGGAGTGGCTTGCCATTTCCTTCTCCAGCTCATTTTACAGATAAGAATCTGTATACAGGGTACCATGTTAGGTGCTAGCAATACAAAGACCCTTACTAAGGGTAGAGCCTGACCTCAAGCTTACATTCTACTGGATAAATACATATGCAACTGGTAAGTACAAAATGTTTGATGAAGTCATAAAATATAAAGTTGTAAATAAGCAGAAAGCATAGTAGATATTCAAAAACTATTATCTTAAAATACTTAAATTTTATTTCTAAATGGAATTAAATCATAGCCAAATAGAAAAAAGAATGGCCTCACCTTACCTCTGTCCAAGTATTGTCTGAACTTTCCAGAGAGCTTGAAGACTGCCTACATTGGCTAGGGATAGCAATAGGCAAGTACAAAATATTTGATTTAAGTGTAAGAGAAGTCTGAAAGCCAAGTTTATAGAAAACTCATCCCAGTCCTTTCTGCAGGTGTGATTTCAAACGTAAAAATATGTGTTGGGCAAATCTCTTTTGAGAGCAATTTAGTTTCTCAATTTACAGGAATACATGCCTTTCTTTGTTTTAAGGTCACTTAAAGTTGCATATGTAACCACCTAAATGACAAAGGGGACAGATTCAGAGAAAACTGGGAAGACTTATAAGAGCAAGGCAGACTGAAGTGAGAACCAAGAGAATAATTTATAAAATGACATTTGTAAAGAAAACTTAGAAAGATACAAGATTTCTGATAAATGCAATGATCAATGATGGTTCCACAAGTATCTATTAAGCACCTATTATATGCCAGGCACTGGGCTAACCAGTGGGGAATACAAAGTCAGGCAAAAACAGACTCTGACCTCAAGGAGCTCACAATCTAATGGTGGCTGAGAACATGCAAATAATTATACAAAAAATTAAAATATATTTAGGAAAATTAGAAGGCACTAGAATTAAAGGGGTTTGGGAAAGCTTGAGGACTGTTGAAGACAAATGCTAACCACTCCTGGCAGAGAGAGGTTATTGACTTGGCACAGAATGAGGCATAGCATGCTTTTACTAGATACGCTAAATAGGTAAATTCACTAGTTAAGCACTGATTCAACTACCAGTGTGTGCTTATCTTTCCCAGTGTAACTAGTCATTCATAAACACAAAGCGGGGGTAGGGAATGGAGTGGCATCGCTGAAAAGATTCAGTTTTTGTTTGTTCAATTTGGGGCCCTGCCCTAGTTAATTGTAGTTAATCTTTGAGACTAAAAAAAATTAAATTGGAAAGATTATAATTCTATTTGGAAAATATTCATCTGCCCATAGGGTGTCATAACAAACAGCTTTAACTGTCCATTTGTGGGCGAAGATGGCTGCTTTTTAATCAATCACCCCAATGATTCACTCAGGCCTATGTCCATGGGCACAAGCACCATTTGCTTTATCCATTTTGCTTCTGAGATGTGAAGATGGTACGTTTTTTTTTAATAACCCATTCCCTAACACAAGCCTATAGAAAAGGCGCCTTCTGCCACTTGCTGCCACCACTCCACTGCTGTGGAGCAATTTAAATTTTCTTAGCATAATTAGGATTGCCTAGGAACTTGTCAATATTCTTCTGCCACCTCATCAAATCACCCTCTAAATACACCTCAGACTGGGGTGATTTATTTGTTGGGGAATTATTTCAAGTCTCAGTCAAGGATAATTACAAATGCAATTATTACATGGTGTTGGGTTAATTAAATCTGATAAAGCCATTTGCCTGTGACTTGACAGGTCTGTTTCAATTTGGATGATGCAAAATGGCCATAACCATCTATGGCAACACAAGTGACCTCAGAAGGGATTAGTCACACCTGGAATAGAATCCTGCTAATGATGTTCCTGGGTATGCAGGCAGATCTGAATTGCACTATGTGTCCTTTTAATCAGAGAGATGAATAGTCTTGGATTTTTTTTTCCTACCATAACCCCAGAAGAAAATTTGAAACCTTGAAACTACCTCAAAATGTTTTCAAAATACAAAGCCGTGAAAACCCCTGCCTGGATCATTAGAGGTATCAAGATAAATATGCCAACCTTGTGTTCTGGTAGAGATCCACTTTGTTAGACTAGGCCACTCAGGGTCAGATCTAAACCCAAACAACCCTTGGGAAGACAGCTAACTGCTTAATGAATAAGGAATTATGAATAGGCTGTGTGATTCAAGGCTGAGGCAAAACACTTCTGAAATAACTGGACTATAGAGACACAAACCATTCTCTTCCCCCAATAGAATCTGGAGCTCTTAATTTGGAGACCATGAAAGTGTTGTGTTTTTAAAATATATATATTTTGATAACTGTATTTTGTTTCCTTTATAATCCTATGTATTTTAGTTCATGGTTTTTTTAAAAAAATACCATTTTTCTTAGGTTTCCAGGGGCTTCACACAAAAGCAGAGAGTAGAGTTTCTGATAACTGCTAGGCCAAGCTGAGAAGTTGGTCTGGATACAAATGGGGCTAAGAACCAGACCCAAGGATGGTTACGGGCCAAGAGAAACCCAAATGACGGTGTACATCAAAATAAATTGAAAACGGAAATGAAGTGGAGACACAATTCCCTTCCCCTCTCTCTCCACCCCACAACACACAAAGAGGTGCCAAGTTAATACTTCTAGCACTGAGATCTGACCAAGTCAGCATTACCATATCACCACCTCAACACTGAAAAGACCTCCAAAGATTCCCAATTGCCTCTGGGACAAAATATAAAGATCTTCAATTTGACATTTAAAGCCCTCCACAGAATAAGTCCCTAATAACCTTCCAGTCTTTTTTATAAACACCATTTCTATCCCAATTTTGCTGGCATGGTCATTGTTCCCCATCTGCCACATGCCTCCCTCTATCTCTCTGCTTTTGGACAGTGATCCCCAAGTCTGTAAGGTACTCCAGCTCAGCTCCACATGCTCCATGCCTCACAGTGAAACTTCCCCTTCTCCTCCTCTTCTCCTCTCCACTCAATCAGATCTAAACTCCTTAAAGGCAAGGATTATTTTTTTTTCCTCTCTTTCTTTTGATCCCTTGCAGTCTGCATATGCCTTGCAATATGAGATGCTTAATAAGTGTTTGTTAAATCGAATTGATTTTCAAGATAGAAAAGCTGTGTTAAGCTTGACTTTTAGAGTTAGGAGAATGCAAACTAATGTACAGTAGTATTTGTTTAGTTTTGTTGATGTTTTTGTTTTTGTACTTGCCACTTCTGTATATGTATACTTCCTGCTCTTCCCAACTTAGGTATCTTTGTCCTTATAACAAAGAAAAACTGCTAACTACAACCAAGTGACATAGTGATCACATCTGACAGGGTATTTGACATTCTTCACCCATAGTCCCCCATCACATTTGTAATTTTAAAGGTGAAAATAAATTATATGGAATTTTAAGTGCTGACTGCTACCATACATTGAAAACTTCCATGAACTTCAACAGTAATATTAAGGAAATAGCTGTGATACCCACTCCCCCTCCTCAGGAAGTCATGGCACTATGGCTGTATCTACACCCCTAATTATAAGATTTCTAACTAGAAGAGACCTTGCACATCATTTAGTGTGACCCTCTTAATCAATCAATAGGCATTTATTAAGAGCCTATTCTGTGCTAGGCACTGGGGATATAAATACAAATAGGAAACAGTCCTTGAACTGAAGGAGCTTAAGGGGATTCATGTTCTAGGTAAGTACATGATGTGTGTGTGTGCATACACAACCCCACATACTATATATTATATATCATAAATATATACATACATTTACTCTTTATTATATACATACATGCATACATAAAATGGGGAACCAACAACTGATAGAACCAAGAAAGGCCTCTCATTTTTTAACCAGAAAACTTAGGTCCGGACAGGTTATTTCTCTATAAAAGTCATGTGACATATTGCCATATGAAATCATCATACCTCTTTTATACAGGTAGATAAAAAAATAGATAATGAAGAGGGGTGCGGACTAGGACTTGAGGTGGAGGGACATAAAAGAAAGAAATGGACAGTTAAAGCTGTTTGTTATGACACCCTATGGGCAGATGAATATTTTCCAAATAGAATTATAATCTTTCCAATTTAATTTTTTTTAGTCTCAAAGATTAACTACAATTAACTAGGAGCGATGCATAATAATCTTGGAATAGTAGGATGGGAACAGGTCTGACTCTTTGTGACCCCATTTGGGGTTTTCTTGGCAAAGATACTGGAGTGGTTTGCCATTTCCTTTTCCAGCTCATTTTATAAATGAGGAAACTGAGGCAAACAGTGTTAAATGACTTGCCCAGGGCCACACACCTACTAAGTATCTGAGGCCAGATTTGAACTCATAAAGATGAGTCTTCCTGACTCTAGGCCCAGCACTCTATCCACTACACCACCTAGCTGACCACTTGTAAAGGGCAATAAATTCCAAACAGAGGAGTTAATATTTTATATTAGAAGTAACAAGGAGCTGCTGAAATTTATTGAATAGGAGCATGACATGGTCAGACCTTTGCTCTAGGAAAATTGCCTTGCCAGCTCTGGAAGATGGATTGGAATGGGGAGGAACTTGGGGCTGTTGAAGTTCCTCCAGGGAAAAGGTATTCCCTGTGCATGTTTCCCTACATCCCACAAGTCAGAAGCTTGGCCCTTTGAGCTCATAGAAATCCTGAATTTGTGATTCAGTGCTACTAGATTACATCAAGGCATTCTGAGATTCCTAGATCCTAAGATTTCATCAAGTCAGAACCCTTGAGGTAGATTGTGCCTCTGAGGCCCTTTTCTCTAATCTACATAGGAACCGCCTCTAGAGCATCCCCAAAAGATGATCATCTAATATCCCCTCAAAGACCTCCAGCAAGGCAATGTCAAGTCAACAAACATTTATCAAGCACTTACCATGTATCAGGCACTGTGTTAAGTACTGGGGATGCCAAGAAAGGCAAAAACAAAAACAGAAAACAGTCCCTGCTCTCAAAAAGCTCACAGTATAATGGGGGAGATGGCAACTACATACAAATAACTATGTGCCAAAAAGATAGATACAGGATAAATTGGAGAAAGTCAACAAAAGGAAGGTATTAGCTTTAATGGGGATCATGAAAAATTTCTTACAGAAGAAGGGATTTTAGCTAGGAAGGAAGGAAGCCATGGAAGCCAGGAGAGGGAGGTAAGAAGGGAAAGCATCCCAGGCATCAGGGGCAATCAGCAAACATGCATGGCATAGAGAGATGAAGTGTCTTGTATGAGGAATAGCAGAGAGGCTAGTGTCACTGTATCACAGAGAATACGAGGAAGAGTAATGTGTAAGACAACTGAAAAGGGAGGAAGAGGCCAGGTTAAAGGGCTTTACATGCCAAACACAGGATTTCGCATTTGATTTGGGAACTAATAGTGAGTCACTGAGGTTTATTAAATAAAGGAGTGACATGGTCAGACCAGTGCTTTAGGAAGATCAGTACAACAGTTAAGTAAAAGGTGGACTAGAGTAAGGAGAGACTTGAGGCGGAGAGACCATCCAGCAGACCAATGCAATAGTCAGGGCATTAGATGATGAGAGCCTTCACCAGAGTGGTCAGCAGTATCAGAGAAGAGAAGGAGGCATACGTGAGAGATGTAACAAAGGTAGGATCAACAGGATTCAGAAAGAGGGTGGACATATGGGATGAAAGAATGAGGAATCAAAGATAACATCTGGGGTGTGGGAACCCATATCATTAATATCCTAGAGAAAGTCATTCTACTTTGGGGTTATCCTAATTGTTAGGATGAGGCAGTAAGATAGCTCAGTGGAAAGAGAAATGGGCCTAGAGTTAGGAAGACCTAAGTTCAAATCCAGCCTCAGATACTTACTAGCGGTTATGACCCTAGGCAAGTCACTTAGTCTCTGGCTGCCTTAATCCACTGGAGCAGGAAATGGCAAACCACTTTAGTATTTTTGCCAAGAAAACCCCACTGATAGTATGTTTCATGGGGTGACAAAGAGTCAGACATGACTGAACTACTAAACAACAAATTGTTAGAATATTGTTTCTCCCCACCAAATAAGCCAAAATCTATCTCTCAGCAATTTCTATCTTTTGCTCCCAGTTCTGCCCTCTAAGGCCAAGTAGAAAAAAAAATCTACTCCATCTTCTAAATGAATGACCTTCAGATACTTTAATACAGTTACCACGTTACATCACCCAGCTCCCAGGGTTAACATGCCTAGTTTGTTTTTTTTTTTTTAACCAGTCATCATCATCATCGTCACCAGCCTCTGGAAGCTCTCCAATTTATCAATATACTTCCCAAAACGGTGTCTAAAACGGTCTGACCACAATACTTCAGATGTGATCCAACTGAGGCAGAAAACAACTAGACTACAATATGCTTTGTCCTATAAACTATTCTTCTCAACTGCAATCTAAAATGCATTTGCTTCTGTGGCAGCCATGTTGTACCATTAACTCACATTGATTTTTCAGACAATAGTAGTATGTTCTGAGATTTGGACATTCCCACATGTTATTACAGCACAGGCATACCTTCTTTCTCTCTATCAAAACTCACTGCCCTATATCATATCCCCACAAGGTCCCCTATTTTCTGAAAGGAACACCAAGATATTCTAATAAAACTAGTTTAAGTTAAATTGTTAATGGGTGTTAATCCATTACCTTTTCTAAGCAAAATTTGGGTGCGCAAAGGGACCTAGGAGAGATAATTGATGGGGAGATGCATTGGCTTTTTGCAATATTCAGGGACTGAAGGCAGCCTGGAGCTAATGTAGAAACATGATACAGTAAATGTGTGGACTCTGAGGGAGCCACTGTAGGGAATTACACCTGAAAGAAAGGTAGTGATCAGCTACGGGTTATGTAACATGAGCAACAGCTGTGTAAGACAGGTGATTTCAAACTATTCTGGTATCATCCTCTTGAAAGAGAGTCCAGATCCACACCAAATGTTTAAAAGAGATTGGGGAATGCTATTCAACTTAACATGTTAACAGAGATACAGTGGATATCACAAAGACTCAGATTCATATCCCTATGTGGCAGTGACTGTAGCTTTTTATTGCTTTCACTGGTTCAAAGGGACATAGGCAATGGAGGATGGAGAGGAAGGAAAAATGTCTCATTCTTCATCCTCTTTCTGCCTTATAGAATCCCTAGCTCATTTCAAGGTTCAGTCCCGTACCATCTCCTGAGGTTTTGGGCTCTGATTACCTCACCTTGCCCAGTGCTGGACCTACCACAATACAGACACTTCTTAGTCATCTCCAAGCCATACTGTTCCTTTTCCCCCTTTCCAATTCTATTTCCCCTTTATGATTGTCTTCACCTTTTAGGAAGTAAGCCCCGAGGGCTTTCCTCATTGTATAGCACAGTAAACAGAACATAGCAAGTGCTTAACAAATGCATTTTTTATTCATTGATTCATTCACTCCCATATGCATATTTTGCTGATCTGCCCATTTACTCGTCCTCCCCCAACTACTCTGTATGTACCTTGTCCACATTTTGTTCCTATCTCCATATGTGTTGAATCCCTCTCTCCACCCCTTTATGAGATTGGAAGCTCCTTAGGGTAGGAATCATTTTTGCTTCTGTCTTCGCATCCCCAGCACTGCTGTGGGCCTCAGTAAGCTATTCAGGGCAGCAACAGGCTAGGTTTCTAACACTGGAGCAGCCATGGCTTTGTGATTTGAAATAGTAGTAATAACAGTAATAATCATATCTGGCATTTACATAGCATGTTAAGGTATTCAAAGAAATGTACATTCTCATTTCATTTGACACCCCAAATTGTATCACCTCTTTGCTTGCTAACTGCCAGGACTATCACCCCAGGACAAAGCCACCTTTTGTTCCCCTCCGCCTCCTGTGCATACATAGCAGGAGAATTGCTGGGGGAACGGACCAAGGAACACTCCGCCTCACGGGAATGCTTTCCACAGCCAAGAATGGCTGGCATAGGATATATCATCTGGGAGAAGCTCAAACATCTAACAAATTATACACTCGTGAAGATGATTGTTCTTTCAGGGTCATGTGATTTTTCTGTAAGAAGTAATTGTTCAAATATAGGTTCCCCATTGATACCGATATTATTAATGTCAGTGAAGGAAAAAAAGGGGAGATGGTGTGAGCAGCAGGGACCCATCACTGGGTTTTCAGTCAGGAGCAATTTAGGGTATGATTTTAACATTTAAAATAGATGGATTCAGGATTTTATTTCCATTTATGACTTTGAATGCAGGGCACTTGCTGAATCAAGGTGAAGATGGGGGACTTCTCATCAAGCTGAGAACAATAGTCCCTTTACCGGAAGGTCTGTAGGGTGCCAGAGAGGGCTGATTCTTTGCTGCCTGTGACCCCTTTGTTAATTCGATGAGGACCAAAGGATGCTAAGTCTGAATCTGAGTCTAGGTCCAGGCCTCTGTCTGGGATGCAGTGATCAGGCATTCTGGCTGAGTCTCCACACTCCTGCAAGGTGATTGGAGAGGTGAGCTCATCAGTCCTCCGAATTTAAGTGAAAGAGCCACCAGTCACATACCTGTCCTTTCAATTATGTGGATAGTTCAGGTGAAAGCATTTCTTTGGGCTGTATTGTTTGGGTAATTGCCTCTACTTCTCTTTGTGGTGTGAATGAGGGCTACAAAAGGTGAGCCTGGTGCTGTCAAGCCTTTGGGCCCCGGTACCCTTTGTAAATGTCCATTTAGTGTTGTTTCATTGCTTTGACTAGGTCGCCAGCATCATTGATTCTTCAAAGAAAATCATTAAGCAGTCTCAATAACTGGACAACAGCGGCTTGATAAAGATTAGCCTGAACTACAGAGCAACTCTGGACATCACAAGAAAGCAATGGCTACTAGTTAGAACCCTCTGCAAAAGTGAAAAAGAGGAGTCAAGGCCAGGGGGCTCATATGGTTCAAGGGCCCTTCCTTCCCAATGGGTGAGAAAAAAAATGAGTGAGCTTTTATAGAATTTAAAAGTCTACAAAGCACTTTCCCTCAGCACTCCCCAGCCATACCCAGAGCCAATCAGTCATCAAATCTTCTTGTTCTGCCCTCCGTGCCTCCTTTTCCATTGGTCTCATTCTCTCCATCATGTCACCCCCACCCCATATACCTGTCTGACTGTTCCTTAGTCTCCTCTGCTGGCTCATCATCTGGATCACACCTCCTAACTTTTGGTGTTCCCCAAGATTCTTTCCTAGGCCCTCTTCATGGCTTTCTCTCTACTTTCTATCTTAGCCTCATAGGTTCCCACATGTTCATATATGCAGATGACTCCCAGGTCTATACCTCTAGCTCCAGTTTCTTTCCTGAGCTTCAGTTCCACATCATCTCTTGTCTATTAGACATTTCAGACTGGATGTCCCAAAGACAAATCCAATAACATATTCAACATTGAACAATCGTATTTCCTCCACAACCTTTTACCTCTCCCATACATCATTTCTATCAAAAGCCCATTTCATCCTTACGGTCTCCTAGGTTCATAACTTCAGCATTATGGTCAAATCCTCCCTCTCCCTCACCCTTCGTATTGAACCAGTTGCAGCTAGGTAGAACCATAGATGGAGAATGGGACCTGGAGGCAAGAAGACCTAAATTCAAATCCAGTCTCAGACACTTACTAGGTGTGACCCTGAGCAAGTCATTTAATCTTGGTTTCCTCAACTATAAACTGAGGATAATAACAATGTTATCTTACAGATATGTTGGAAAAATCAAATGAGATAATATTTGCGCAATACCTGGCATATAAATGCTCATTCCCATCCCAATCCCATCTCATTTTTGCCATTTCTACCTCCGGAATATTTTTTTCATTTGACCTATTCTCCCCACAAACTCAGCAACCACTTTAGTGCATCATTTCTTGCATAGATTATTGCTGCAGTCTCCTAATCGGTCTCCTTGCCTCAGATCTCTTTCCCCTTTACACCATCCAACACACTGCCACCAAAGTAATTTTTCTTAAGCGCAGTTTTGACTATGACCCTTCTCTACTCAATCAATCCTAGTGACTCCCTATTGCCTATATAATAAAACATAAACCTCTATGCTTAGATTTTAAATCTCTCCACAGCCTGGCCCCAATGTATCCTTCCAGGCTCACCGGGCATCATTCACCCTCCTGCACTCTGAGATCCAGCCAAACTAGTGTTCTCTGTGTTCCTCATAAGCGACATTCCATCTTGTATCTCCCTGACATTACACAAGCCTGAAATGTGTGCCTCAGAAAGTCCCTCTCTTCATCAAGTACCATCTGTTTCCAGTGTTTCCTCATCCCCCAAACTACCTTGTCTTTAACTACTTTTTAATGCCTTGTTATTTGTCAAATTTATCTTTATGTTACATGCACATATTTTATATGTACTTTTGGCCTCCTCCTATAGAATGTAGCTCTTTGCAAATAGAGATTTTTCCCCATTGTTTCCCTAGCACCTACCACAACTCAGGTACAGAATAGGTACTTAGCATATATTTGTTAATTGATTGATAGCATACTTCTATGGCCTTTTAAAATTTACCTGAAGCTTTCCTCCCAACAGGAATGTGAGATAAATACTATTATCCCCATCTTACAGAAGAAAGAACTGAAGCTAGGAGATTAAGAGTTGCCCATAGTCATCCAGGTATTTGAACTCAGGTCTCTTGACTTCAAGACCAAAAGAGCTGACAAAGTCCCAAAGCAGAATTTGGAGTTTCCCTGTTTTGCCAAATGAGTTCCATCAGAGAAAATGGAACCCCAGGGAATATGGAAGTCCCTAGATTGACTGGACTAAGGTTCAGCGATATTTTCAAAGGGTAAAAATGAGAGTCTGAGATCCAGTTTATTACTGGTTTAAATGAAGACAATTTTAGGTCACATAGATTTACTTATGGTTGATTAAGGAACATAATTTTCTACATATTGCCTATTAATGTACTTGGGTAGATTCTGTATGCTCCATGGCTGGGAAATTTTGTACATTAAGAGGTAATATTTTAAGAGCGAGTCCCAGGTAAATTTTGTGCCAAAAAGCACAATCCAGAATAATTTTCTCTCTATAAAGAGTAAGAACAATTTAGAGGCGATGGATTATAATTTCACTTAACTCTGATATTAGAATTGTTCAAGCTGGATGCTGTTACTACTGTCATTTGTCCTTCATTCTGGAAAAGGATCAATGACATCACAAGACTGATGTCTTGACTTGCTAGTGAACTGGATTTAAGTGAAGCAGTACCGCACACCATCATCAGCTTCTCTCTCACCTCCAGAGTCATAGGAGTCCAGCGGCAAGACATAAGTTAAGACAATTGGCGATGGCCCAGGATGCAGTGGGAGACCTTGACCTTTTTGTGCTAAAGTCTTTCCCAGGTCATAGTTTGTTGGAGGCAATGCCCATTCAGTGACTAAAGGCTAAGTGAGAATTGAGACAAAAGATGGCCTGGTTTGCCACCGCAGAAAAATCAATCTGGGAGGGAAGGCTGTCAGAGTTTCTGACCAGAACAGAAAACAGTTGCTATTTATATTCAGTTTGGGCCATCGAAACCCAGACAATGAGCAACAGAGGTTTGGGCTGGGACCTATTACTGGCCATTGAGCTGGAAAGAGCCTTAAAGACAAGTCATTTAAACTCACCCCAATCATTGTATACATGGGGAAACTGAGGCCCAGAGAGAGTCAATGACTGGCCTAAGTAAGATCACACAATGGTAAATGCAGTCCTTTCCCCTATACTTTACTTCAGAATGTGTCATAGCGGACACAAGTCTCAGATTTCTTCTTATGTTTCTTGTGTTAGGATCTAGTATCATCCCCAAAGGATGTGGGTTTGAATCTAGGCTCTCACAAATAGCTAGCTGTGAGCCTTAATTTCTTTATATTTTCCTTACTGGAAAGTGGGCAACAAAATAATCGCACAGCCTATATATAGCTCGCAAGGCTGCTATGAAGTAGATACATGTTTTGTTAACCTTAAAGCAATATTAAAAATATTCTTATTCAATTGCAAATGTTAGAGAAGAACTGAGTAACCCTAATGCTGGTTCTGTCTATGCCTTTTAATAATTATTCCTCTTTTCAGTCTCTTTGCTTCAAATGAACTTCTCATCTTGTCCTTCTTGCCGCTAAGGTAAAATAACAAACTTTTTTTTGACATTTAAAATTTTACATAATATGCCTCCATCCTACCCTTATAGACTTACTCCATACTACTATCCTTAATACACTCTACATTCCATCCAAAAAGGTATACTTACTCTCTTCCACATGTGACATTCCATTTCTCATCTCTGTAACTTTGCACAAAATGTTAACCACACCTGGAGAATGTTTCTTCCTTACCTCCATATCTTGTATATTCTAGCCTCCTTTGATGCTCAGTTCAAGGGTTACCACTTACAAGAGGTCTATCCTTCTCATTCTAACTGCCAGCACCTTTTCCTTCCCCTTAAATCACTTTGTATTTTACTTTTTAATGTGGTTTGTTGCATTTATATGCTATAACTCCTCCCAAAGAAAAGAATAAAAATTCCTTGAAGGCAGAAAATTCGGTTTTTTTTCTTTGTATCCCTATCACCTAGCACATTTCCTGGCATATAGTAGGTGCTTAATAAATGTTTGTTGAAAGATTAAAACATAATGCTTAGGCAGGTTTCATGATCTCCCAACCTACTGTCTGCCCCTCTCCCCCACCCCAATAAGATTTCCTTCCTCAGAATTTACTCAAGTTTATTAATAATGACAGTTACTGCCTGATGGAACTGATGCAACTCCATGACTTTATTAACCTAAAATAGGTTCTGATCAGTGAAGTATCACCAGTACAAACCTAGATTCTTAAGTTAATCTGACTGACTATGAATGGAGGAGAGCCAGGAGTTATCCTTTCCCCCAACCAGATTTTCTTTCTTCCTATCCTAGGTGTCTTAAAATCCATGAAAAAAGATCTCTATCATTTCTTTTGGGCTTCTCTCTTCTCCCTTCTCCATTTTCTGTTCCTTCTTTTCTCTTCTTCCATCTACTTTAATAATGGGAGAATCTTCACCTAGCTTACCAGCCTGGAACAATAAAAGGGGAAACCTATGAGCAGCCTAGGGCTGGGGTAGCCAATACTCTCATACTTTGATGGCAGGCCAGTCCCCACATCAACTCATAGGATCAGAGATTGAGAGCTGAGAGAAAACTCTGAAGCCATGTAGTCTAGCCTCCTTCATTTTACAGTTGAAGAAACTGAGGCTCAGAAAGATCCAGTCACTTGAGTGAAGTCAGTCAAATAGTAAGGAGCAGAGCCTGAGTTTGAACACAATGCCTCTAGCTTTAGATCCAACACTTTTCATTCCAGTATAGTTCACTTCCCACTGAACCACACTGCCATCTAGCAATGCCTAACTGGACAAAGGGGGTTGATAAAAGGAAGGATGGCCAAACTCGAAAAAACTCTTCCAAGGAAAAAACATTTCACGTGGCATTCGCACAGCGACCAAGGGGATTTTCAATCTCCAGGCTTAAATTATGGCTAAATTGTAAGCGGTAATGTGAGTTATTACCGAAGCACATGTACACTTCTAAATTGCAACCGTCAAATTGCTTCTACCGTTCAATTACCCTGAAGCTGAGCTTTAAATGAAAAGCCAGTTATGCCATAAGCCCTGAAGGCAGAGGAACTGTATCTCTTGCAATTAAATGTTGACATAATCCTTTCACGCCAGTTTTTACTCTCTCAGGCTGTAAGACTTTCTTCCAGGCCCTCATGTACTTTCTTCCATTTCTTCTGGGAAAAAAAATATCTTGAAAAAATTGTATTTAGAAAACTGTGCTAGGGAAGGAGTTGTGTATGTGTCCTTTCTTGGATTAAGTTGCAGTAGTGAAAAGTTAGAAAATTTTGGAAACAGCCAGGATTTGAGTGAAACAGTTCTTTTCTCAGAAAAGGAGGCATTTCTGAGTCTCGCTGGGCCTTGACCTGCTGCCCCTAGTACTAACACCACTCTTTGAAAATCGATATTGGAACAGCTCCAAGGGTGCTTGTAAATACAGGAGAGAATGAGTAGTAATGGAAATAGAGCTATGGGGACACATTAAGAAGGATCCTGGTTCTATCTACACAAGGAAGTTCTGAAAGAAAGAAAAAAAGCCTAATCGTATATAAAAAGGACACATTCTACTTGAATTTGGAGATGGCCAGGATTGCAGATTTAAAGGTGACACTTAGAAGTCCTTATTCCTGTAAAACCCTGGTCTAAAAATGTCACTTTGTGAGACTAACATAAGCTCAAACCCTGCTTGTGACAAATGATGCTTGATTACTATATTTGTTGGGTTGCTGTCTAGTGCGTGGCAGGAGGATGGGCAGGTATGACATTCTGGCCACTTCTGCTGGCTAAGATCAGTTATGTGGACTTCAACTACCAGTGAGAACCTCTCATTACTTAATAGGTAGAAAAATCTTCCTCTGTGCCTGCGCTGCCTTATTTCAAGGGGGGGGGGGGGAATCTTCAGCTAAGGGTAATATCTGAGATGGTGATAATAATCATAACAACAACAGTGGCATTTATGAAACACGATGAAGTGAGAAAGGGCAGCTAGGTGGGAGGGTGGTTAGCGTGCCCAGCCTTAAGTCAGGAAAACTCATCTTTCTGAGTTCAAATCTGGCCTCAGACACTTACTTAGCTGTGTGACCCTGGGCAAGTCATTTAACTCTGTTTGCCTTGGTTTCCTCATCTGTAATATTAGCTGGATCAGGAAATGGCAAATCATTTCAGCATCTTTGCCAAGAAAACCCCAAATGGGGCCACAAAGTGTCAGACACAACTGAAATGACTATAGAACAACAGCAAAGTTAGGGAAGTGCATTGTCTCATTTGAGCCTCACAAAAAGCCTGTGAGGTAGTGGGCAACATAGGTATTATCTCCATTTTATGGATGAGGAAACTGAGAATCAAAGAAGTGATCTGCCCAGAGTCACACAGCTGGTAAATGACATGGGGTAGGATTTGAATTTAGGTTTTTGTGACTCTGGTCTAGCATTCTACCCACATGTCACTGAGGTAAATATTGCTATTGCTGTGAGATCTCCTGGCACCACATATCATGGCAATGATCATTCCTAATGGAGAATATCCCCCCAGGAATATGGTTCTGATAGATAACTACACAACCAAGTATAGCACTTAGAACAGCGCCTGGTACATAGGAAGCACTTAATAAATATTTATTCTATTCCCTTAACTTCCCCCAAGGAAAGGAATTCCCTCTGGAGAGAACATAAGTTTATAACAGAAACACACACACACACAAGCACACGGAGTCTCTCTGATAAGAGAGTACACATTGAGACATTATAATGAGAGTCCTGGATTTTGAAGATTTGGAGAATTTTCTGGAATTTACTAGCTATGTGACATTGGCCCATTTAAGCTTCTTGGCTATCTAAACTTTCTGGGCCTTAGTTTCTTCATCTATAAAATGAGGGGGTTGGGCTAGATAATCAGTAAGGTCGTTTCTATCTCTAAATCCTATGAATTGGGCATTTTATGCTCTAAAAATAACCATCGATGCAGGCCAGGTAATAAGCCCTTTACCCAGAAGAGAAAGAGGGATATATAGGTTGAGACTGCTGGATTAACTGGTGAGTATCTGTGAGGGAAATTTCTGACTACAACATATTTCTGCCTAGCTCCATGTGCAGGATTATCTAGTCTACTCAGGTTGGGTTGTTCAGCGATGGCTGGGGCTTTGTTCACCGTAAGTAGGAGTAGTCAATTCCTTTTGTCTACCTCTGCATAAAACTATAGGGTTTATAAAGAGAGACATAATATTCCTTAATATCTTGGATCATCCACAGCTAGTATGTTCTTGAGCTGATTGCCTAGAATTCAGCCATACATACCTATTCCTTTCACGTCCCTTAATGAGATCAAAGTAGGAATTTGAATAGCTGAGAAAGCAAAGGCACTCCCGCTTACTAATGTTCTTGTCCAAGTATGCCTATGTTACTGGTATGTTATTTGATAAATCCGGTAGTTAGCTTTAGTTGACTGCAGCTGTGTCTCTATCCCTTGAAATCCTATAACCTAACCATAGCGAATACTCATATAGCAATGCTCATCATGAGAACCACTGTGTTTGGGTTTCTGGACCCGTTTGATCTCCCTCCTAGAGACAGCAGCAGGCTAGGTGTCTTCTCCTGATGCAACAGCAGCCCAAGGCCAGAACATCAATTCTCAGTCATATGAAGTACAGTTCCTAGAGGGGACAGGAGGATAGGGAAGGGCAGCTTAAACCAAATAAATCAGCCCAAGAGGAGTTTAAAAAGTTAAAGGGGAGAAATGATTGATTATATTTAATATGAAAGTATTTAATTCCTCAGGGGGAATAGGGTAGTGAAAACAAATAAGAGGAAGGAAGAAGAATTGGAGAGGCAATGTAAGGTATGGTGGAAAAAGCAATGAACTTTCAGATAAGAGAGACCTAGGTCCAAGTATTACCTTTTACTTGTATTAACTGTGAGATCTTGATAGGGCAGTGTGTCTTGGTGGAGTCAGGAGGACCTGGGTTCAAATCCTGTCTCTGTGATCCTTGATAACAAGGACTATATTACTTCTATTTTTCTGTCTCTATTGCCCAATGTAAACATTTAGTAGACACTTAAAATACTTGCTGGTCCATTAATGGACTGATTCATAAAATGGAGATGATAATACTTCTAATCCCCAAATCATAAGATTTTAGTGAGGAGTCAGTAGAATGTAAACACCTTGAGCACAAGGGTCTCTTCTTTTTTTATCTTTGCAGGTAGCAGAATGTGAGGTGCATATTAGGTACTTGTCTGTTGAACTGAATTAAGAATCAAAAGAGACAGTGTATATAGAGTGTTTTTTAAACTTAAAGACTGGTTTTAAATGTCAATTAATATTACTATTCAAGATGGCTGGGTATGTGCAAGTTGAAATACCAGGCAGTCCCAATCCCTTCCTAAAAGCCTAATGGTGGGATATGACCCAACCATAGGTAGCCATGATTAATGCACAGCAATAGATGATCAACCCAATAAAGGACATGTTAAACAAAGTGATTTATAAAACACAAAGGAAAATGTTACCAACCAAGAGAATCAGGGAAGCTTTCTAGTGTAAACTTCCTGAGTTGAGTACTGAAGAACGGCAATAAATTCAATAGATGAAGAGGGGGGAAGGAAGATAGTACAGGTGCAAGAAATAATGTAAGCAAAAACAAAAAAGTAATATGACTGACCCTCTTTCCCTCACTGACCATCAGAAGATGTATGTCTTCAACCTGAAGAAGATAAAGTTCCACTTCACTTGTTTTCTCCGGAAAACAACCACCCTCTTTCCTTCTCTTTAAGCTGATTGCTTCCTGAATTACTTTACATACAGTATGCATTTGTTTAATTAACAACTTCTGAGCTAAATTGACCTGGCATCAACTTAGACTTTCTACAAAACAGCTGAAGGAGAAAATCAAGATTTTTTTAGGAAAAAAAAAAACAAAACCTTGGTCTTCCTTTCCATGACAACATTTTAGATTAGAACAAAGGTTTAAGGAACTTTTCAATTAATTAACAAATATTTATTTTAGTGCTTACTATGTGCCAAGCAAAGGCAAAAAAACAGTTGCTGCCTTGAAGGAGCACACATTCTAATGGTGGGGGGGAATGCCTTGAAAATAATTAGGTACTGAAGAACTAGAGAGAGAGTAGAGGTAAACTAAGAAAGGAAGATCTTAGCAGTTATGGAGTGGAAGGGTGGGAGGGGATCAGGAAAGATCTTTTGTAGAAGGTGAGATTTGAGCTGGGGAAGCCAGGGAAGCTAAGAGGTAAAGATAAGTTAGCAGAGCATTCTAGTCATGGAGGACAGCCAGTGCAAAGATTCAAATTGCTTTAAATGCCAAACAAAGGCAATTATAGTTGATCCTGGAGAGAAGGGGCCATTGGAACTCATTAAGCAAGAAGATAACTCAGCCTACTCTTCAGAAAAAGCATTTAAGCAGTTGAATGGAGGACAGATTGGTGATGGGAGAGTCTGGAAGCAGAAAGATCAATTAGAAGGCTAATTGCAATAGTCTTGTACTGAAGTAACAAAGACTTGACCTAGAGCTTTGGCTACATGAGTGGAGAGAGGAAAACATATATGAGATGTCACGAAGGTAGAAACAAAATTTTGCTGGGAAGGTGGTGATAACAAGAAAGTTCAGAAATAAGGAGAGTTTGGAAGGAAAGAGTGATTTCTCTTTTTAACCCACTGAGTTCAAGATACCTAATGGACATTCAGTTCAAGATATCTAAGATGCAGTTGGTGATGGGTGATGGTAGATCAGGAGAAAGGCTAGAGCAAGATCTATAGATCTAGGAATCATTTACACTGAAATACTAATTGAATCCATTGGAGGTAATGAGATCACTAAGTGAGTTAGTATAGAGGGATAACTAGGCCCAGCCAGCACTTGTGGTGCGGGTGGTGGAAGAACATTCACAACTAGCTAATTGTGACCTAGAGGGAGATCTGGCAAAGGTGACTGAGAAGAGTAAATCAGATGGATCAAGATTGGAGGAGAATCAGAAAAGAAACTATCATTAAAACCAACAGAGAAGACAGTACCAGGTGGATCACGGGATTGACAGAATCAAACACTGCAGAGACAGTCTGACACAAGTGAGAATGACAGAACTCTAAGTGGGAGAAAAAGGGTAATAGGAAGGGAGATGATGGTAGCATTTAGCAAGAAAATAATAGTAAGTACAGCTCATATTTCATAATTCTTTAAATTTTACGAAGGGCTTTCTTGCCCTTTGACTTAGACAGTATTATTGATGTGATGCCATTTAAAAAAAATTAGCTCAATTTATCTTAATATGTATATGTGTATGCTGATCAAATTGACACTAATTTTGGTCTTCTGCCAATAAATAATGCCTTGATTCCCCTCCCTCCCCCACCCCGGGAGGGTGGGGAGAAAGAAAAATTCATGTGTATACATTTAAAACAGGTAAGGAAACTGAGATCAGGGAAAGGAAGAGACTTTCTTAGTGACATAGAACTAATAAGTGTTACGGCCAGGACTATAACACAGGTCTCCTCACTTCAAGTGAAGTAGTAAAATACAATGGAGAGAGCACTGGTTTTAGAACCAGGGGGACCTGTGTTCTAATCCTACCTCTAATTCAGCTGAATTCTTTAAATGTCTTATCTGATGGAGTATAGGTTGCTGATACTGATGGGATACAGACTTTGGGAACCTCCTTGAGTTCTCCCTGAATTCTTCCCACTTGATCTGGCTTTTCATCTGCAAATTGCCTAGCCCTCCATTGTCTGATTTCTTCCAGATTGCCTCCAGCTATTTCCCACCCTTGATCCTATCAAAATATCTACACACAACCTGTTACCCTAGCTCTCCTTGGACTGTCATCTCCAGGTAGCCTTCAGCTATATCCCACCCTTATTCCCAGTACCCCCCCAGTCACCCCAGTTCCATGATACTCTCCCTATGTCCCTCCTCCCATCACCCCAGACTACTTGACCACTTTGGATCCCTCCCACAAATTTTCTTTATATAAGCTCCATCTTGCCTCCATGAAGGTGCTCAGATTCAATTTACTTCAGATTCAGTCTGGCTTGCTTGTCAACACAAACTTCACAAAAGCTCAGACTCTGTAGAGTCTGCCCAATATGGCGAATCTTTAATAAGCTGTGTTTTTATCTTTGGCCGAAAGAAAGCTTGAGTCGAATTCATTTCGGCAGGACTTGGCTTGTCGGTATTTTGGGGTCCTGAGCACCCCTGAACCCCAAACCTCGACATATGGTACCTCTAAACCTCAACACTATCTTTAAAATTGAAGGAGGATATGTACTTCTCTCCTTAATATCCTGTCTTTCTTGAGGATGAGATTCAAAGTTGGAAAGGCAACCATAAATTAGAGAGGTATTCAGATATAACCCAAAATGAGGATAATTTGTATTTTTTTAAAATTGTCTCAACAGATGTTTTAAATCAGTGAATTTCTCTTCTATAAAAATATGACCTATTGACATAGTTCCATTGTTACTTTTCTGGCTTTTCTAGATATTCACATTGCCACCATTGCTACTTCTAAGGAGTAGTCAGGAAAACTTTCAGGGAATATGCTGGGTTTCTGAGCAGTCACTTTGGAGTGAATATTGGGGCCAATATCCTCACCCCCAGTTCCAGCTCTAATGAAAGTAGAGCACTTCTTTCCAGCCCCTTGCCCTCTTCTCCCTTTACTTCAGAGAGGGAAGCTATCCTCTGACTGCTGTCTGTGAGCCATAATGACATTTTCCCATTGCCTGCTAACCAGAACTCTGTTGGCATACTAAAAGGCAATCTTCAGCCTTCAGGTATCCTCTTTTTGTCAGCCTTGATGTGCAGAAAACTGTCCAAGCTCCAGCAGGGATGGGAGTTGTTCTTCCCTAGACCAAGCCATAAGCCATGAATTCATGGCCTCCTGCACAAGTGTATGCCTAGGAGGGGGCTGCCTCTTATTTGTGTCTTCTTTCCTTTGGCACAAGGCCTTGGGAAATCTTAATAAGCAGTTGGCAACTACTACGTGCAAGGCATCATCATAGGTACTTTTGAAAGGAAAATTCATCATTTGGGATTTCACCCTGATTTAACAAGGCGAAACTCAAGACAAAGAGAATTAAAGGAATTTATTATAAATACATCAAGACAGCAGAAGAGGTTGAGCCCTTGCATCTCAATTGCTCTGCAAGGTAGCAGGAATATGATCATTTGCAGGTAAGGGTATGTGACAAAGACCAGGTAATGCAAAAAGCTGCATACTTGATGTCGCCTTCCCCAAAGAAGCCTCCCCAGCACTGATTGACAAGAAGGGCTGGGAACAATGGGCCTGAGTCAATATAATTTTCAGTAATACTACTGAAAGACAAACATGAAACATGAGTTGCCCACATAGAACTTATATTCTTCTACAAGAATACATGTATACATATAAGTAAATATAAAGATGTAAACATAAATTAGAAGTATAAAATATGTAATTATATTAATAAATAGAACATAAATCATGTATGTGTATATTTCTATAATTTTTTTAAATATTTATTCTTGGAGGCAAGACCCCTCACAGGTGTTGTGTAGGTAACACCTGAACTGAACTTTGGAGGATTCTAAGAGGTAGAGATGAGGAGGGAGTGTATTTGAGACATGGGAAGCTAGCTATACAAAGGCACAGAGCCTGGAGGTAGATTGCCTTCCATGAGGAACAGAAAATAGTTGAAATTGGCTGGAATCTTGAATTTATCATCCCCTTTGTAATATGCCTAAAGTGGAGAAATTTGGATTTTGTACAAAGTCACATGGAGCCTTTCTCTCTTTTAGTTGTCAAACTAAACCATGAAAAAGTCTTTCTCACAAATCCACAGTTACCAACATAATGGTACTCACAATAATATGTGCCATGGTGTGACTGTATTGGTTTAGAATTTCCCCCTAAAATAATACAAGCTCTAACATAAAACATCTTTACAGTGACATAAAGCAAATAAATAACTAAAACTATGTCATCATGTGCTGTCTGTGTGCCCAGGAAGAGAAACAGATTGCAACCAGCAATATTTACAGTATGTTTGGGGTTTCATCATATTCCTATTACTAGAAGGATGCATAGTAAATGCACTGGCTTTTATATATTACTTGAGTGAGTGTAACTGGGTGCATACAAAAAAGGGAGGTCTTTAAGAGGTTCTTCTGCATTTTATCACATTAATATCACAATAAAATCTAAGTCATCTTTACTACTTTTAGAAATTTAAAGAAGCCATAACAGTCAATCCCACAAGTCTTGTGGATAGAATGCTCTGGCTTCCTCCTCTGTTGGAAATCTTTGTCTATGGCTGACAAGTCTCTCCAGTGGCCAAGGTAAAAAGCAAACAAAAAACAAGCAGGTTCTGTGGTAACTTTCTGCTGTTGCTAATAATTCAGTGTAGAGGGTCCATTTCATGCCTATAGTCTGGAGAAGGGTATAGAGCTGAGCAAAGGGGCTCATGCCATCATTGGCCAGTTTGATGGAAGAACTTAGTTATGGCTGTAAAAAAAGATAGTATGGTATCTGGTTTTACTCCCACAGAAGCTATCCATATGGCTGAGTTAAAGTTTACCTACAAAGACAATGGCCATCCTGGTGTCAGGGAAGCTAGAGAGGCTAAACAGGTTAAAACTCATCATGTCAGTTCAAGGGTCAGGTCCAGGTCAAGTGTCCAGGCCTATTGGTCTGTGTAACTTGTATATGTTAAAGAGGGAAGGTAGGGAAATAAAGAATGTAGATTAATCCTAACTCAGATAAGGAAGATAGAACTAATTAACTTCACTTTTGCTTCTGTATCCTTACTATTCTACCTATGTAAACTGCATAAGTTAAGAAAAGTATGTAGAAAAGTAAAGAATGTAAACTAACCCTAATTCAAACAAGGGTAGAGGAACTGGCTACCCTCACTCCTGATTCTGTATTCCTGTGAGTGTTCCTAGTGAGCACTGCTCCCACTCTCTCATGAAGAGTGTAATAAATGCCTTCCTCTGCCCATTCTGTTCCTGAGTTCTTTGGGTGAGAATGGGCAAATCACATAGATCTTCCTAAGGTTATGCTACCAGGAAAGCAATGAGCTATAGAAGCACATCTTGGGCTTACTTCCTGACCCTGCCTTAGGGAGTCCTGTGATTCCCACAGCAGTGTTAAAGGGGCTACCACTTGGTCCTCAGGGAGCCCTGTGGTCTGCACAGCCTTCTTAAGGGGCCATCACTTGGGTCTTCCAGCCCTGTCTTGGGAGCCCTGTGATCTTTGCTGCCATTCTAAGGGGCCATCACTTGAGCCTTCCTTGGTGTCTAACCCTGCCTAGGAAATCCTGTGATTCCCACAGATTAAGGGGGGCTACCACTTGGTCTTCCTCAGGGAGTCCTGTGATCTATACAGCCTTCCTTAGGGGTTGTCACTTGGGTCTTTCTCAGGGTCCAACCCTAGGGAGTCCTGTGAACCGATAACCGTACTAAGGGGCCGTCACATGGTTCTTCCTCGGGATTTAGAGCTGTCCAGGAAACCCTGTGATCCCCACAACCACATTTCTCACATGGCTTAGATTAATGCTCCAAAGTGGCCCCAGCAAGGACTTCCATTGCATGCAGATGTATTCTTGTTTGGAAACAGTAATTGAGAGCAGTTAGGATAAATGGAAGTTTATACTTATATGAGTCATAGGAATGGAATCCTGTTTTATGTTTGATACTCTCTACTTTATTCTTCAATTTGTCTTTGGTTGAACTTTGATTGCTTAATTCAATCCAGAAAACAGTGTAAGGTCACATTCCCAAATTACCATGCCTCTGATCTTAGCAGATGCAGGGGATCCTGGGTGTGGGTTGGTCAGCATAGTTCAAAACACCAATCTGCAAGGAGTTCAAATTGCAGACCTATTAATCTCAAAGAGGCAGTCAGATTCCCAATTTACCATCTTGTAGTCCTTATTCAAGTACTGGGGAATGCTAGGTCAGCTACTCTATTACATTGTCCTGGAGAGTTCCAGAAGTGCAGGGCTCAACCACAGCATCATAGAATATAGAGTTGCAAAGACCCTAGGTAGTCATCTAGATGAATCTTCTCCTTTTCCACATTAGAAAATGGAGTCCCTAAAAGAGGAAATAACTTGCCAAAGATCATGAAATTAAGAGCAGAACTGGGAATAGAGCTCAAACTTCCTGCCTCACATAGTAGGCACTCAAAAAATACTTGTTAATGATTGACTCTTTTTATGATACCACATAGGCTCTAGGTTTGGGGAAAGACTATGTTGAGTAAGGGGCGTAGTGGAAAATGACAAGCTCCATTTTGGATTTGTTGGCATCCCAAGCTGAATGTCCAAAAAGCAATGGGAAATTTTGTCCTGTGGGTAAGGAAAGAAGCCAGAACAACATGCATCTAGACAGAAATGATCTGGAACAGCTGGTATTTTTAGATAAGGTATGTAGAAAAAGAAGGGGAAAAGATTGAGGAAATGGACTTTAACAGATGCTAATAGTAAGTAGTTGGGAGGAAGAAGAATAGTAAGTAAAGGGGAAGAATAAAGACCTGCCAGTGAGGAATGAAGAGAACCAAGCCAGAACCATATCAAGAAGTCAAGGCAGAGTAATTCTCTAAAGAAGAGAATGATAAATGGTAGCATATGTCAGTGCCATCATACAGGTTATAATGAACTCGGCAAAAGGCCATAGTCTCTCCAAGAAGGGCCCAATCATTGTGGCATAAAGTCAGGTGTCAGGGAGTAGATATGTATGCACTGTCTATGTGTAAGAGATTGTACTAGATAGATCCTGTCAGATGGGATTAGAAGAAAGAAGGGGTACATAGCATTCTACAAACTGGAGAAGAGGCAAGTCTGCCTGTGGTAAAGCACAGAGGCAGAAAATGGAGAAAGATTCTCCCTCTCCATATGTCCCCTTTCTTCTCATTGCCAAGAGAGAGTAACAGAAGTTGACAGTCACAAGGAATTCACTATTAGTGCAATCGTATTTCAGTTATTATTCTATTCATTGTACTCACCCCTCAGGCCATTCTATTTACATAATGGGAAGACTGTTTGGCAGTGAGCAAGCTCAAGTATCGATTGTAGGTGGCCTGTCTTGTTAGTTTAGAGCATAAATAACACAATTGTTTTTCAGCTCTTGCTATAAGGGAATTCTGTTAATTGTATTCATTATCCTGTTCACCAAATACTCTATTAGAATTCTGAAAAGACCAAACAGAGGTAAAAATTGATTCGATATGCATATTATCTATATTGTTTCAGCTGTTTCTCTTCCTAAGGGATATTCTCCATAAATCTTGGCTCCAGATATCATTGGTACAATTTGAGACTTCTCATTTCTAGGTCTAAATCAAAGATGGCTAGTGAAGATGAACACTAAAGTAACACTATAATATTGTGGATCGGTTTATTTTTTTTGATGAGATAATATATACAAGCTTACAAAAGATAAACATACATGAATAGAATGTGATTTGCATCATTGGTGGAAAACTTTCCTTTGGTAAGATCATGGTAACATTGGAGTATTATTTTTTGAATACCAAGAACAAGGTTATTTGAGCTATATGGTCAAGGCTAGGCCCAACTTTGCATATATCTGATATCTGATATATTGATGAAAGCTACTTCCTTATAACATGAAAATAGAAGTCAAGACATTTGTCTACCTTTTCTTGAATGGAAAAAATAAATGTTTTATATGAAATGGATCTCTTGTCATTGTTAAATAAGATGTGCCACACTATTTACTTAAATAATTTCTCCCCCTTTGTTTTTAACAGACATTTTCATACTAACACAATGTTCTTTACACTGTAGATATCTAAGACATATCTGTTGAATGAAAGGGTAGATGCATAAATGTTGGGTGAGAGCAACTGAGGTGTGAGCAGTAGTTAAATGTTCTAATTTTGTCCAAAGAGTCAAACATTCTTGGACAGTTTTCAGAGGTTATTTTGCTACTGTAGCCTTCCGGAAAAAAAAAATCTAGAAAAAAACCCACACTTTCTTCTCCAAATTGGGGTAGAAAAAAAATGTATGAGTTAAGGACATGAGCTAATAAGTATTTTTTTTCACGTTTTCATATTTGCAACAACTTCAAATAATTCTGTAGATTTTAGTCTTGTGCTAATTTATGTAGATTGAATTGAGGAGAATAAAGAAAATATACAGAATAATGAAAAGGGAAACATTTAAATCTATTAGAACTCAGATCAATACAAAGCCCACATTCTCTCCAGTGGACTTAGGTTGAAACACACCCCTCTTGTCTTGTTAGTAAGGTGATGACTGCAGGTATAGAATGAAGGTGTTGATTGTCATAGTCAATGTCAGAGTTTATTTGCTTAATTTTACTTTTTTATATAAAATGGGGTTCTATGGGTGGGAAGTATTGGGAAATGGGAGTAATATAAATATATTCAGGATTTAGGGTTGATAACCCCATATCTAGCCTACATATAGCAGTCACCCCGTAGCCTATTTTCTTTATTACCCTATTCTTTCCCATTATCATGAATTATAAGGTAATCCAGGTACTTGTTGAGGTATTTCTTTATTAATTTCAAATTTTGCAACATCTCTATCACTAAACAATTAGCTTTAAGTCCCCTTCGAAGTTTATTATATATTTTCTAATATATTGAAGAAACCTCCAACGAGCAGCTACTTATCTCTAACAATTAGAGCAAAACCTCAGTCTCCTGGGCTTATATAAATAGTCATTGAATATACAACTTATTATCAAAGTAACAAATAACAAACAAAGACAAATCATTATGTACAAGATTTCAGCTGTGGTAAAGATCACAGCAATATATCACCATTCCTTTTGAATTCTCACTTCTGGGAACACAGTCCAACTATTCAGGTTTTCTTTGGTTACCAGTCATTCTTTTTCAAGAATTCTCCTTTTTTCTTTTCTTTCTTTTTGGAGGCAATCATGGTTAAGTGATTTGCCCAGGGTCACACAATCTGAGGATGAATTTGAACTCTGGCCTTCCTGACTCTAGGACTGGTTGTTCTATTCACTGTACCACCTAGTTGCCCCAAGATAAAAGTTAAAACAGCTCTCCCAGAAAAGAAGTCCCCTTCATTGTCTTTCTTTCTTTACCTCTCCAGTACCTCTCCAACCATGACAGGTAATAGGCTCTCCAAAATGACAACTAAATTGCAAGTCTCTCAAAATTCTACTGCCTCTTAAAGATACATTTATAATATCTATAGTCTCTGTGGGAGAAGCTATTGAAGCTGGTGTTACATTAAAAAATCAATAACACTTAAAAAAATTCCGGCCACAATGACTGACTGAATGTAGGAGGCAAGCAGTTCAGCTCCCATACTCCTAATCCAGCAAAAAATTTAAAAATAGAAAATGGGATACTGGTCAAGAAACACAATGAATAAATAGGGTAAGTGCCTCAGAATTTCACAGAAAGTCAGCCAGATGCAAATAGACAATAAGAAAGGGAGCCCATCAGAAAGACCAGGGCCTATACCCTTTTGATAAAACAAAAACTGGAAGCCTCCCAGAATGACCAGAGACTCACTAGAAAAAATTGTAGCCTGGGAAGCTCTATGTTTTGGAAGGAGAAAGTGTTGAAGGCTCCCCCAAGCAACCTCCAGGGTGGTCAGAATATGTACCTTGGAAGCCACCAGGAGAGGCTGCAGTTAGTGTAGTATGTCTGTGTTCATAGCATTCTTTGGATTTTTTTTAAGTCACTAGAACTCTGCCCTGAGATGTGAGGGAGGGCCCTGAAGATAGAATGTTCTAACCTTCAAAAATACAGGGAGGTCTAACCCTGAAAGATCTCAAAGATCAGTGTAGAATCCCGATTTACCCAGGTTGAAAAAGCAGGGTCAACCATGTGACCCAAAAACAGCATAGTCAGGTACCTACTCCCAGTTAAGGAACTAAGCCTGGAGTGATGAGTTAACACAAGGAGATGCAGAGCATTATAAAGAATTATAATAGATCCAAAGATAATGAAAAATCCAACCTAGGGGAAAACAGAATCTCTTCCCAAAAAAGTGCAAGTTCAAAGGAACATAAATAATAAAATTTCCACAAGAACCTCCTTCATGAATACCTAGAGGAAATGAATCAAGAGATTTAAAATGAAATATAAGCTCTAGAGGAAATGTATTGAAGGAGAACAAATAGCTTAGAACACAAAGTGCAAAAACTAACCCAAGCAATGAGCTCCATAAAAATCAGAATAAACAAAAAAGAAACTAATGGCTACATGAGATCATAAGAAATATTAGAATAAAATTTAATGATTTAAAAACAGAAAAACATTCAAGGTACAGGATAACAAAAAGAATAGTTAAGGTGAGAAAACTTTAGGATCATTGGATTCTGAAAGAAAAAAACAAAAAACCTGGACACACTATTTCAAGCAATCACCAAATGAAAATTGCCAAGATTTATTAGAAACAGAGGACAAAGTGAAAATAGAAAGAATCTAGCCTCTGGAAGAAATTCCAAAAGAAATTGTCCCTGGAATGTCATAGCCGAAATTCAGAGCTTTCACATCAAGGAAAAATATGTTGTAAATAGCAAGAGAATATAAGAACCAAGAAACCATGGTCAAGATCACATAAAGCCTGGCAGCTACTATCATAAATAACAAAAAAAATCTTAGAATTCAATATGACAAAAGTCAAATGACAGGCTTAGAAAGAAGAGTAACTTACTCTACAAAGCTTAGTATAATGTTATCAGGGAAAAACAGATTTTTAATGGAATAGATGACTTAAAAACATTCTTGATGAAAAGACTAAAGCTGAATAGGAACTTTGAAATGCAATTACAAGAGTCAAGAGAAAACTAAAAAGGTAAATTTATTTCAGCAGTTGGGTGGAGCTATAAGACAAGAAGTGGTAACTTTCAAAGAGAAGGAGAAGAAACACAGATCCCTTCAGAAACTTGTGAAAAGAGTGAAAAGAGCAGAACCAAGAGAACATTGTATACAGTAAAAGTAATATTGTCTTAAGAACAATTTTGAGTGAATAAGTCATTTTGACTTATAAATACCCAAATTAACTATAAAGGACATATGAAGAAAGAGACTAGCTGCATCCAGAGAAAGAATTGATAAATAGAAGTATGTATAGAATGTTTACACACACACACACACACACACACACACACACACACACCCCTTCCCTTTCCCTTTCCCCTTCCCTTTTCTCTTCCATTTCCCTTTCCCTTCCCCTTCCCCTTCCTCTTTCCTCTTCTCTTTCCCTTTCCCTTTCCTTTTCCCTTTGCCCTTCCTCTTCCCCTTCCCCTTCCCCTTTCGATTCCCCTTTCTATTCCCCTTCCCCTTCCCTTTTCCCTTTCCCTTTCACTTACCTTTCCTTTCCTTACTCCTATGTGAACAAGCCAAAGGAAGTTTGAACACACATAAACATATAATTAACTCAACAGGAAAACATGTAGTGATAGGAGGAGGCAATTTAAGATAGAGAATAATACTAGGGAGGGAATAGTTGCAAGCAAAACCTACTTTCTGATCCTTAAGGGAGTTTTAAAAGGGAAAATGTCAAGAAAATATCTAAAAAATAAGAGAGTACCCATCAATTGTATGTGATGAAATAGTTTTGTTACATAAGAAATAAAGAGATAGTTTCAGAGACTCTGGCAAAGTACGAACTAATGTAGAGTGATGTGAGAAGAAGCAGGATGATAATTTATACAGTGAAAACAATATTGTAAAGAAAAACAACTCTGACTTTAAAGGATGTAAAAACCTTGACCAATGTAAATGACAAATGATGTCTCCTAAGGTCGTACTATGAAGTATGTTACCTACCTCCTGAGACAAAGCTGATAAACTGAGGTATGGAAAGACATATACATTTTTGGCCATGGCTATGGTATGAATTGGTTTTGCTAGACTATATTTATTCATTACCAGCATGAGGTTTTGTCTGTTTTAATTGAGTTAAATTTAATTGAGTTTGTTTAATTTGGAAGAGGTTAGTGATGGTGATACCAAAAGAAAAAGAAGAGTAGGGCCATTGAAACATTTTCTGAAGTGCACAGAATAGAAGGAAATTCAGAAGGAAGAAAAGACAAGCAGGACAGTTTTGAAAGTAACATGTTGACACTTAAAAAAAAGTAAATGGCATGGAAAAGAGAGTCATAATTCCATATACAATTCTGTTTTTGGGTTCTGCTTTGTATATCAAAATTGTCATTTTATGGGTCTCTAATAAGTTCATAATTTCAAATCAAATTAAAAACAAGATGAAAAAATAAAAGTGATAGGGAAGCTCTGTTTGCCCAAATTAGGTGTCACAGCTGCTTCCCTATTCACAGTATAATAGAAACTCAAAGCTGGAAGAGAGTTGAGAGTCCATTCTGAATGTGATTGAAAATCCTCTCTATGACATTCTCCTAAGGTGGTCTTCCGGACTCTACTTGAAGACCTCTACTTTGGGAGAACCCCACTACTTTAACATCTACTTAATTCTACTTTTGTTAGTTCAAAGCATTTCAAGGTACTTGACAATTTGCCTACAAAGTAGTTTCGGAAGCATTTCTGAGAGCATAAAGACAGTTCATAAATGCCTTTTCCTTGCTTCATAGTCTCCAGGTTGCTTTGCAAAAGAAAAATAAGAATTAGGGGGAAGAGAGTGCATGGGGTGGGGAGGGACTTTGGGGAAGCAATTTCAGTATCCAGATTGGTCCAAACATAGCTCCTAACTTTACACAAGGTGCTAAGTTATGGTTCACACATTGACTCTGACTCTATTGTATCTGGGATTCCCGACATGACAGTTAAGGGACTTCCTCTGGCTTCATGCTGGGGGAGAATGTAGATGGGGCTAGTCTTCATGCATTTTCCCTCTCACCCATACCTCTCACTTCTTAGCCATATAAAGTATCAAGGAATATAAACAGCTAGGAACAAGCTACATGAGAAATCATTTTCCAATATGTTCATTGTCCACCTTCTTGCTGACACTATCTGAAGTATGAAATGGCTGCCCCAAAAGCTCATAGGTGCTTGGAATGCAGTAAGACAAGTATGCCTTCCAGGACTTAAGGTTGTGATAGTCACCCTATACTTTGCCTTTGTTAGACCTTATCAGGAGTATTATGTTCAGTGTGGGGCACCATAGTTTAAGAAGGATATAAATAAACTAGAGATTACTCAGAGAAGAGCAATCAGGATGGTGAAGGGCCATGAATCTGTGTCACGACAACTGGTTGAAAGAGTTAGGGACATTAAGCCTGAAAAAGAGAAGACTTGGGTGTGAGGGGAGGACATGGCAGCTATTTGCAAGTATTTGAAAAGGGAATAGATGCCCCCATTGTCCCCAGAGGGTGGAGACAGAAACAATGAGTGTCAGCTTCAAAGAAACAAATTTAGGTTTGATGGCGAGAAAAACTTCCTAGCAATTAGAGCTTCCCCAAAGTGAAATGAGATATTTCAAGAGATGGTGGGTCACCCTCCTCAGAGACCTTCAAACAGAGGCTGGAAGAGTATTTGTCAGTTATGATACATTGGCTGTAGTGGCTCCTTTTGGATATGGGTTGAACTGTATGGTCTCTGAGATCCCAAGTTCTGTGATCTCTAGTCACAAGGGCACATGTAGATAATTCCATAACCTCGTAGTTCAAACCAACTCTATATTGAATTTAATTCTACAACTAAGAAGTTAGGCACAGTGGATAATGTACTGGTTCTGGAGTCAGGAAGACCTGAGTTCAAATCTAGCCTCAGACATTTACTAGCTGTGTGACCCTGGGAAGCTGTAAAACTTCTGCCTGCCTCAGTTTCCAGAGATGTAAAAAAGGGGGGAATGATAGTTTTCCAGAGTTGTTGTGAGGATCAAATTAGACAGCATTTGTAAAGAATTTAACATAGTACATGGCATAGAGTAGATGCTGAATAAGTATTTGTTTCCTTTCTTTCTACAAATATTTATTAAGCATGTGCTAGGTGGAAGGCATTGTCCTAGAGGATGAGAGTACAAAAGCAAAAATCAAAATGCAATAGTCATGACCCTTAAGGAACTTATATTCTAGTGGGACCTTGGTCTTTAGTCATCTCCAACTCTTCATGACTCCTTGGACTATAGTACCGTAATACTGTCCATGGGATTGTCTTGACATATCCAGTTCTTTGTGACTCCATGGACTATACTGTCCTTGGAGTTTTCTTGACAAAGATACTAGCATAGTTTGCCATTTCCTACTCCAGTGGATTAAGGCAAACAGAGGTTAAGTGACTTGCCCAGGGTCACACTGCTACTAAGTGTCTGAGGCTGGATTTGAATCCAGGTCTTCCTGACTCCAGGACCAGTACTCTATCCACTGAGCCATTCCAGCTGCCTCTACTCTAATGGGGCTACCTTATAATAAATAAGCAAATGTCAATTACATACAATGTAATAAAAACAGGGAGAGAAGATGAAGAATGGAGAGGATCAGGAAGGTAGCTGAAGATTAGAAAAAGAAAGAATGAGAAGGAATCACAGAATATTCTGGTGATGTGGAGAAAGAGAAACACAGAGGATGGAGTCCTGCCCCTGGAAGCTATACTCATACACATGACCACTCCCACAGGGAAAGTGAGGATGGCTTTGAGGTAGGAATAAATAAAACCCTCTGGATTCAAATGCTTTATTATAAGTGTCCTTCATTCTTAGAAACAGCCAGGCTGATATGTTTTAAAGTATTTATTGCCTGAAAATGCAATGTACTCATTAATATGCCCAAAATGAAAAATTACAGGAGTCATTATGGATCTTATATTCAAGGGGAGAGAAAATCCTGCACTTTGAGGAAGAGAAAAGAACAAACATTAATTAAGCATCTACTGCGTGCCAGGTAATGTACTAAGTGCTTTACACATATAATTTCATTTGATCCTTAAAACAATCCTGTCAAGGAGGTTTTGTTATTATCCCCATTTTAGAGTTGAGGAAATGGAGGGATTCTGAGGTTAAATGACAATTACACAGCTAGTAACTAACTGTCAGAAGTTGGACTGGAAAGCAGATCATACTGAATCCAGACCTGGCACTCTCTTCACATACACTTAGCACTCAGTAGTCATTGTGTAGAAACCAATATATGTTTTTCTTGAATAAGTCCAACTCATACAACCACTGAGGTTATTTTAACCTATTAACAATGTAACAAAGATGAATTCCCCAAATTCATTGCTACACAAAGATTAAGACAAGAAGCCTGGTTTATATAAAAGGTAAGTATAAAGAGAAAAAAGACAGAAGAAGAGAACAGAGCTGGAACAAATATTGTGTTTATGTCAGGTTTTAAAATATGGATGAGAGAAAAGGACACCTTCCCCCATGCTTTCAAGGCACTTAGACACACTCAAGTTGTGAACATTTTAATTTCCTTACTCAGCTTTAAATAGATTCTATATCTTGGCCAGAGTGGCCTGACCATCTGCTTCCTGAGTTTCGATGATATCCCCAGACATATTATACCTTTGCATTCTGGACAGATTTTTATTTGCTTGACCTGAACTTTCTGCACTCTAAACTAGGCAACAGACCACAAAAATATGATTGTTCCTTCTATGTAGCGTTCTCACAGAACCATAGAACCTCTGAGCTAGAATGGACCTTTGAGATTACCTTTACCAATTTCCCATCTAATGTAGGAACCCTCTCTTCAGCATCCTTGACCAATTGTAATATAACTTCTATTCAACCTTTACAATGATGAGAAGCTGTTTATTCTGTGAGATCAATTGTTAAATGGCTCTAATATTTACAAAAATTGGGCAGGTCACTTTTAGTCATGATTTATCCCTCTGGAATTTCTAGCCATGACAGGAACCCTGGGGAAAGGACACTGAATAATTCTGTTTCACTTTTGTATCATGTCTTTCCCCTTAATTCTTCTACTTTCTGGGCTAAAAATCTCTTTCAACTGAGCTGGTTTTGGTATGCTTTTCATGACCTTCATCATCATCATCATCATTAGTTTCTTTTGGCACTGCCTATTTTGTCAATATCTCTTCCCAAGTGTAGTACTCAGAATTTAATACAATATTCAAGGTGCAACCCAGACAATATAGAGTAATGGAATTATTATGTCCCATGTTTGGTATATCAAATTTATAATAATGCAGATAAAGATAGGAGTAGTTCTATTAATATTTTCATTACCTTTTTATGCTCACATTGGGCTTGGAGCAAACTAAAACACCAGGTCCTTTTCCCATGAACTACTGACAAGCCAGATTTCCATTTTTTAATTCTATGATCAGTTTTATGAACCCACAGGCAGCACTTATAATTTTTCAAGGATAAATGTAATCTTGTTTCTTTGGGACCATAAATCCAGCTATCAAAACATTTTTTTTGTTTTTCATTATCTCTTCTAATAGAGTTACTATCCTACCAAGCTTTGTGTAATCTGCAAATTTGATTAATATGTTTTCCAAGGCATTGACAAAAATATTCAGCAGGACAGAGCAAAGGACAAAACCCTGTGATATTCCATCAGACATCCCCTCCATATTGACCTTAACCAACACTATTCAAATATAAATGTTCAATCATCTGCAAATTTGCCTTAATATATTATCATCAAGCTCATGTCACCATCTTATCCACAAGGATATAATGATTAAGCTTTGTCAAGTGCTTTGTTGAAATTAAACCATGCCTCTTTTATTTCTCTCATCTATAAATCTAGTAATAATATGAAAAAATGGTGCATTTGGCATGATTTAAATCTCAGAGGATAGTATTTAACAGATAGTCCAAGTCAGAAAGGAGTGAAGTGTGTATGTAAAAACATGTCCCTTTGCTCAGGGATCTGTCCTTGGTACTGGGCTGTTTAATAATTTTCCAATTACTTGGGGGTGAGGGGACAGAATGTGGATACAATGCTTATCAACTTTCTGATGACAACATTTTGTCATTTATATCTAAAATATTGATTAGCAGAGTGAGGATCTAAAAAGATAAAGAAATTCTAAAACAATGGACCTAATCTAATTAAATGTAAAGTTTTATTCTTGGGCTCACAAAATCAATTCCACAAGTACAACATGAGGAAGATGTGACCACAGAGCAGTTCATCTGACAAATATTGGTGAGGGATAGGGGTGGGGAGTGGTTAATGAACTGCAAAGTTATTATAAATCAGAAGTGAGACATGATAACCAAAGCAGCTAATGTAATCTTAGAATACATTAAGAAAGTTACAATGTCCAAAAGGAGAGAGGAGATAATTTCACTACACTTGTCCCTGATAATGCCATGTGTCTAGAGGAAAGTAGTATACTTTGAATCAAAAAGTCATCTCCATTGAGCTCTGGAAGTCACACTTTATGGAATGCACTGACAATCTAAAGAAGGTCTGAAGAGGCTCACCAACTAGGATAGTGAAGGCACTCAACATCATATCCTATGAGGATTAAAGGAAATTTTGCTGAAATAAGAAGATGGGTATGACATGATAGTTCTGTTCAGGAAGATGAAGGGCAGCTATGTGGCAAAAGGATTAAATTTATTCTGCCTTATCCCAGAAAATAGAACAAGAAAAAAAGGAAGTTTCAGAAAGGCAAATTTAGGCTCAATTTAAGATAAGATTTCATAACAATTAGAACTATTCAAAAGTTTAATGGGCTGTCAAGGGAGATAAGCTGCCTTAGGCTATTCTGGAGGTCTTCGAGCAAGGCTGAAAAACCACTTGGCAAGAAAGAAGATATTCTTATTCAGGACTTCTGAGATCCCTTCTATCCATTTGATTCTATAAAATCTCATGATTTCAAACATATGGAGAAGGCTAATGAAATATGCTTTATTAAAAATTGGTAACAATTCCTAAGTTAGGTAGAACATTTTCCTTTGGGAAAAACTGTAGCATGAGTTCATTTCTAAGCAAGATAAATGGGACACGTGAGCGCACATTGCTTTCTAGCTCACCCACTTGCAAAGAGAATGAGAGAGTTGTATTTTTTTAAAAAATCTGCAAAATGACAGTGTTACCTTAGAAGAAAGGTTCTTGCCTCAGTTAACTACAGATATTGCAACTAAAAAGTTCCAATATTCAGCAATGGATTGGGAATCCCAAAGAAATGGCTTTTCTCCTAATTGTCTATTCAGGGATTTAGGCATACATGTATATTTATAAAATGTCTTTGTTCTTGAATTTGAAATATTCTTTGGCTACTGCCAATTCCCATTTTAGAGTGACAATGGACTCTAATCATCTATTGTAGTAGTAGCTTCCAACAAACTAGTCTAATTTTCTACAATGTCTGGCACATAGTAGGTACATGTCAAATGCTAATTGGGAGAGTTAAGTAGTCAAAAGGAAATAGGACATGGAAAGAATTAAAGCAGGATTTACTAATTCATTGTATATGTGGAGCATTCTGTTAAGTATTGTATAGAACTTCAAAGATATGACAAATATTGTCTCTGTCCTCATGAAGATTACAATTCAGTGAATTAGTTTGATCTCTAAAGTCTTCATCCAGTGGAGGTGGCATTAAGTAAATAGGAAAGCCATCATATGCTCTGAGACTGGAGGGATGGAGAATAAGATAGTTAAAGGTATAATAAATAAAACTGATAGGATATAGAGACAGATTAGGATCAACTCTGAGTCCTCTCCCTTTTTCCTCACCTCTCACATCCAAAGTTCGATCTTGGATAATTGGAAAAAGTGTGTCATCAAGAGAAATAGGGAAACACCACTGTTTGTCACTGTAAAAAATCCAGAAACAGCCTAAATATTCAACCACAGTGGAATGATTGTATTGTGGTTAAATGATTAAATTCCCTATTAAAGTCATGGGATGATATAAATCAACTAGAATGGATAGAGATCAGGAATATAGATCTGGAAAGATCTTCACAAAAAAAGAAGCAGAGCCAAGAGAGGTATAAACAATCGCCATATATAAAAATTAATCAATTCTGATAAACTGACATGGTCTAGACTATGTAGTGAAATTCATTTATTTAAATGTAAATAGCTACAAAGTAAGTGCTATTATTTATAGTGATGCTTAATATTGAAATAGAATATATGACTTAATTTCTTTTAAAAGCATAGAAGTTAGAAAAGGGTCAATTTCAGGGAAGATGAGTTCCATTTTAGACAAATTATATTTGGGGAACTAGCAGAATGTCAAAAAGGGACTATTTAATAATAGTAGTAAGGATGTTAGCTAACATTTATATCGGGGCCGTCCAACCTTAGGTTTTTATTGAAGCAATAGACAATATATTTTGATTTGCCATTTTAGTGAGAGCTCAGCGGTAGCAAGGCTTACTTTACTAAAGCATCTATGTAAATTTCTATGCTTGTAGGCGGGCCACATAAATTTCACTGCAGCTGCGTGCAAGGCCCCCATTTCAGACAGCCTTGATTTACGTAGTGCTTACTACACATGCTCATGCATTGTGTTGAGCACTTTACTATTATATGAAAAGCTACATGAGGTCAGGGATGACCTCATTTTCAATTTGCATAGATAGAGCTAGGACAGCTAGGTAGTGCAGTGACAGTGTTCCAGACCTAGAGTCAGGAAGCACAACTTCCTGAGGTCAAATGTGGCTTCAAACACTGCGTGACACTGGGCAAGTCACTTAACATGGTTTGCCTCAGTTTCCTCATCTGTAAAAGGAGCTGGAGAAGGAAATAGCAAACCACTCCAGTATCTTTGCCAAGAAACACCCCAATGTGGTCACAAAGACCGAACAGGACTGAAAAACAACTGAATACCAATAATAAATAGCACAAAGGCCTCCATGGGGGAGGTATGTAATGAAGCTTAGCTGCATTGAATTGTCCATGTTAAGTTAGACTATAAGCTTGTAAAGTGTTTCATCTACTTCACATTTTCAGTGTCCAGCGCTATGCTGTAAATACAGTTGCCATTACGTAATGTTTATGAAATAGTCACCTTTGTCTTGACTTCAGGCTCAGCAACTTCACAATTTTCTCACCAAATTACATATGCCTTTATATGAAATAAAAAAACCAAATGTGTAAATGAAAGAAGAGTCAACAGTATCCTGTAACAAACTATCAGACATCATCATAAGCACATTAATTATTTGGTCTTTGATGTAAATGATTCCTTTTAAGTCAGTGCATGGATGGCTAGAATAGAGAGGCAGCTTCTGAGTCAGGAGAACCCAGGTTCAAGGACCAACTCCAGCACATACTGTACATGTCACCCTGGGCAAGAGACTTAGCCTCTCAATGACACCATCCCCAAGCAATTCTCTAAGACTGTATTACAAAACAGTCACAACTAGATATTTGTTGAAAAAGTTTCTTCACTGAGAGTTCTCTACACTGACAAAAAAATCATTATTCTATAAGATATAATAATTAAAAGTTTTGCATAAGATATGTAATGACGTTATATTTAAAATGAAAAAAAAGTCATGAAAAATGGTGGTCTTATGAACCAAGCCAAGATTTAAATATTAGGCATTTAAAGAAGGATTAAGTGGGGGAGGGGTGAGTTACTTCTTATAATCTCGTATCATTTTATTTAAAGTTTATAATTAGCGATTTTATGCTGTTAAAAATATGCAAGTGTCACTTACAATTTACTGCCGAGTGTCGTGGAATTAAACCAATCAATTTATTTTTAATGGACTGATGGAATAATTTTTGAGTCTATCCCAGAGACTTACAGTTTGCCAGTGCTTTTTCCTTAGGGCATGATGGATAGTACTCTTTTAAAATATGGCACTTACTGCATTAGAAATTGAATCTCTTCTCTTCTTGGAGTATGTGCTACTTAGAGTTAGCCCCTTGCAAGGCACTATTATACATCAGGTTGTCACTCCAAAAATTAGACCTTTGGCTGTCCTTATGTAGATTCTGATGCAGTTCCATCCACTCAGTTGCAATTAAATTATAGGCAGTATTTGCTTTAAAAACAACTTTAATTAGTTAATGTATTCTTCCTGGGTGATTATGGGGACAAAGTAGAAGCCCTTCAATAATAACTAGTGAAGTTAAGCTTCTCATTTAAACTTTGATGTATCAATTGCATCATTTCGGGAAAAAATTCAAAATGAAAATATCTTTTTGTACACTAACGCATCCTTTGAAGAACAAAATGGATCTATCAAAAGTCCATTGGAAACGGCCTTTCCATCCTCACACTGTCTAGACTGAACAAGCATTTTACGTTGTATTAATCTGTCTCACTTCTAATCTAGAAATGACTGAAGGACCTGCCAGTGAATGAGGGAGTCATTAAATATCATAATCAATACAAGACTGATATGGCATAGTGCCACCTCCAAGCTTTCCTTCTTCTCTCCTCTTGTTAGTGTTCTCACCTCTATTTATTTCTGGCTTAATTAGTTGTGTATTTTTCAAAAGCTTAGTAAACTGTACAGCTCATCTGAAGGGTCACTTCCTACAAGAAGCCTTTCTTGAACTTTTACATTGCTAGGGCATTCAGTCAATTATTCTAAAGTATTGATTGACTATTAACTGTTTTCCAGGCTCTGTGCTAAAAACTAGGGAGACAAAGAGGCAACAACACAGCCCCTGTCCTAGAGGAGCTCATATTTTAATGGGAGAGATAGCATGTAAAAAATTGTACACAAAAAATATATACAGTATAAAGAGATGGTCATCTCAGAGAAAAGGCATTGGGTGGGGGTGAGGTGGAGAAGAGAAGGCAGACCTTCTGTAGAAGATGGAATTTAAGTTAAATCATGAAGGAAAACAAGAGCAGGAAATGAGGCAGGAGAATATTCTGGGTTTGGGAGACAGCCAGTGAAAAAGCTCAAACCTGGGAGATTTAATATGTACAAAGAAGGCCCATTTAGCTGTATTATAATAGAATACATGGAGTGGAGTAAAATGTAAGATACCCGGAAAGGTAAGAATAGCCATGTTAGGAACGGTTTGAGGGTAGGGATCATTCGGGGTTTTGTTTTTGTTGTTTTTGTAATTTTATCCCCAGAGCCTAGAACACTGACTTAGACATGGTAAAATGTGGTGCACTGCACACATTATTAGATTCAGTCTGGGTTTTCAGTTGTTATATTTTCAGTGTGGGCATGTATACCTTAGAAATCTATAAACACTATGAATCAGGGATTGAATTACTGTTTTGATGATTATCTAAGCTTAATAAAGTAATACGAAAATGTTAATAATGCAAATTCCACTTAAAAGTGTGTCATTTCCTTTTGTTTCTTCTCCTTCTGAGAACCAGTTGTTAAATATTTAAAATGCCATCATAGCCCGGGATTCAGTTGATGTGTTAGTTAGTTTTGCTGAATTGTTTCTTTTATTTCCTCTTCTTTTTATCCTGTGTTAGAAAGGATGACTCTCTGGAGAAAGGAGGTAGAAGGAATCTATTAATAAATGCTTGTTGAGTAAAAAAATAAAGGCTTTGATGGATCCATAATCTGATTGGTATGGATGGACCTTCCAGCCATGTAGATCAGAATGCATTCATGCTTACTCATCCTGTGTGATTCATATCCATGTCATTCTATCAATCCTCCACAGATGATTAATCCAACATAGCCATAGCTTATCATCTACATATTTTCAAACTCACACAAATAAAAATCATTTTTACTATTATATATATGTATATATGTATACATACATATATACATGTATATGTACACAGAGAAAGAGAACTAGAAAGGTTTTGAGAATAGGACTTTTTATGGACAGGGTATCTTTTGCTTGGAGATTAGTCTGGTTTATTTCAGAGAGGTACATTAATAAAAAGGTCCATTACAGCAACTCATGAAACCTTCCAATAAGGCAGGGAATGAGTCCTCTGATGAAGTCAGTTGTGTTGATGCACTGAAGGGCATATAAACAAAGTAGATGGCTGCATGTATTCAACATTTGAAAGCTGTAATAATCCCACTTAGCTTTGCAAGTTAACGCATCACAATTATAGCTGAAGAAAATATTTAGATTCATTTCAAACCCATGTAATTTTAATAGTCACTCTGCCCTTTTTCTACCCCCTACTAGGTGACAGATGTCTTTAATTTCCATTTCTAGAGGCATACAGTCCATCTTTGAAGGATGATACTACTGAAGATTTTGAGCTTTGCTGATGGATTGTGCATTATATGGAGAATGAGCTAATATAATTTGAAGTTTAGAATGATTGAATATGTCCAGTTTTCCCAATTTTAGAATCTGTCATCTGGGAGGTACTAATGGAAGTTCATTCAGAATTTGAGTACTAACATATTTTACATGGAAAATGAATCCATTGTTGATTGTGTGGGACAGTCATGAATTATAACAAAATACTAACTCAATAGAGAAAACACATATTCCTATTGTCAATTAGAATGTGTTTGTTCTTGTTACCTCCTCACAGTAAAACAGTGTTTTAGGTAGACAGTAACCTGATGAACAAACACAAAAGCATTTTAATCAGGTTGAAATGAGCATTCTTATTCTGCTCATTAAGATAAAGAAAGGTTTGGCAGGCAAACTTTTATTAGGCTATAATTTGCTTTCACATGCAAATTAAGGGGTAATTAGTTTGGAATATCTGAAGAAGTAGAATCTGTGTGTTTGACATATTTTTCTTTGTCAAGTTCAAGTATCTTTTTTCTGGGGAAAAAGTTCTTTGAAATAAATGTTTTTTTAAATTGAAACTTAAATGTAAAAACAAGGGGAAAGTGTTCTTTCTAAGTATATATGCATTTGCTCAGACCCATAGTGCTGTTGTGGACAGCAACTCAGGTTTGTGTCTATTGTGATTAGTCATGCTGGTGGTTTTGAAAAGACTCACAGGAATGGAAAGTGTCACCATCATTTCTCTCTCATTCTACACATCCTTGGTAAAGATGTGTTTTTTTAAAAGTTGACAGAAAACATCAAATAAAATGATTAGCCTCGATGAAATGGTAGCCAATGATTGATCCTGTCCTAAACCTATAACAAAGTATCTTTTGGAAGCTGAATATTCAACCATCCAGATGTTGCAGGACACACTAATATAGCAAATTCTCCTGAAGTGGTATGCCAGGGGATCTCTTGGTTTCCTTTCTTCATCCAGTCAACGCTCTCAGACTATAAGGCATGAGAAACAGACCGGGCCAATTTGACACTGTTTTCCCCAGGTAAATTCAGTAGGTCTGAAAGGAAGAGAAATGGGAAAGGCAAGGAGGCAAGCCAAGCCTTTATAATTTTATGAGGTGTCACAAACTGATCGTTAAGAGGGAAGAAGATTTGGGACTATTGAGTTACCCTTACCAATCTCAGCCCACTTGAAACTGTAAAGCCGAGGGTATTCCTGCAACCTAAGAGACTTGAAATGAGAAGACATGGAATTATATATTACATGGAAAAGTATCAGAGTGAACGCAATCTAGTAATGAGCTGAATTTGAGACCATAATGCAGTTTGTGATTATCGGAACTCTGAAGGATTCTCCCCCAATGTGGTTCATGATAACTGATTTCCTTGCAAGGGGAAGTGATATTAACTCCTCAGATTTAAGAAGAACTGCATGTTGAACCATGGCACCATGAAAAATGAGGGAAGAAGCCAGGTGTCATCTATTAGATAACTACAGCCTAAGCAACTGTGTAGGGCAGAGGAATACCTGTAATGGGCAGCAGCAACAATGACAGACTATGAGCATTTGTCTGGTGCTGGTAAGGGCATTAGAAGGAGATACACATGAGCCACACTAGACACCACACATGTAAGTATTCCTACACCTCTAAGGGACTGAGGCTAAACAGGCTGACGGGAATGGACTAACTATAGGCAGGCATCATTATTAACCATAAATCCAGAAATGATTTGCTTGTTTTTATGGACCTACAAATAAGTTCATTCATTCTTTGATCTTTGCAAAGCACGTACTTGTAATTAGAGGTGTATTCAATATCCTAGATTGTGTTAGTTCAATTCCCAAATGTAGAGGAAATAAGCTAGAGAAGTGAGAAAGCCCTCAATGTATTTCTAGATCTTTTGTGTTATGTTAGAACCTCTGACCTAGAGTTAATCTAATAACAAGTCCTATGGGGCTGTAGGAACTGTGAATTTCCATGGAAATGGGGCCCTGATCCAACCAATAGAGAAATGAGCATTGCTCATCACTGCCTCTTTCATGTTTTTCATCTATTCCTTTAGTGATCTCATTGTGGTAGGCAAGCCCCTTACTGGGGCCACGGGAGAGATGGAGGTGAGTAAGTAGCTCTTCCCCTCACAGATCTTAAAACCTGATTGAGGAACCCAGATTTCTATGCAAATATGTGAGGCAATGGTCTGTATTAGAAAGAACTCTGGATTGGGATTCAGAAGCCCTGGGTTCAAATTCTAGCTCCACCACTTTCTGGCTATGGAAGCACATTATAACACTTCTCTGAGTCTTGACCTCATTTTCTATGAAAATATGCAGATATCTCCTATATTACCATAGAACCAATTGTTAGTATAATACTTATGTCAGAGGTTCTAATGTGGCAAAAATGTCCAGGAATACCTTGAAGATTTCTCATTTCTCTAGCATGTTGCTGTCACCTTTGGGAACTGGACTAACATCATCTAGGATGTTATATACAACTCTGCTTACAAGGATAAGCTTCATAAACGTTAAAGAATGAGTCTGAGTTGTTGTAAAGTGGGGATGATAATACACTATCTACTTCATTAGCTACTTGGGAAGTTCAAATAAATGTACTTGAAATGTTTTTTACATACTAGCACCATAAAGTGCTATATAAATATGTCAGCACTATAATGACCATGGGATAGTAACCGAATGAGGGACATTAAGCATAGTGCTAGGAGGCTAACGTATCACTTGAACTCAGGAGTTCCAGGCAGAACTAATGATACTAGTGTTGGTAGTGAGATATGCAAGCCTATAAGCCCTTCTCTGGGGAGGCTGAGTCTGAGGGATCCCTTGACATTAGTGGTTCTGAATTGCAGTAAGGATAGTAGAATTGAGGGTGGAGTTGATGGTAGGCTAAGCAAGTCTGTAGTCTCTGATTGATGGAGGCTGAGACTGGTGGATCACTTGAGCTCAGGAGTTCTGAGCTTCAATAGGGTTAAAGCATTCTAAGTAAGTACTGTATTACTTCTCCCCAGGAGGAGAGGTCCACCAGGATGCCTAAGAAGGGGGAAACATACACAGGTTGGAAAGATGGAATACGTTAACGCTTCCAGCCTGAATGAGACAGGGAGGAGAAGAGAGAGAGAGAGAGAGAGAGAGAGAGAGAGAGAGCGAGAGAGAAGGAGAAGAAGGGGGAGGAGGAGGAGGAGAGAGACACAGAGACAGAGAGAGACAGAAAGAGAGAGAGAAGGAAGAGGAGAAAAGAGGAGAAGACCTGAATATATTTGCTTGTTTGGAGGTCGTCTACAAGAGAGTGGAGAGGAGAGAGGAGAAAGTTGAAGACAAAAAGAGTTAGATCTTATAAAACTTCACTTGGCACTAGGCAAGGAAAGGTCAATGAATAAAAATAAAATGTTCCTTTCTGGCATTGCATATGTGCATGTTTGTTGTTGTTTCTTTTTTAAACAGCCCAGGGAGCTAGTTCAGAATTCAAGTAGGTTGTATGTGATTGATTCCCATGGATTCTCATTTCATCTGCACAAGTTCTCTCTGTGTCCGCCCAGGTAAATCCCAAATGATCACAGATGAAATCTAAATCAGGAGAAGAAGGCCCCAGACTGCTTTTTCCCTGTTCTCTGTCTTCCTCACTAGAGATTCTTTGGAGACAAACCAAATGTGCTCCCAGCCAGAGCAGTCAAGACCTTTTGGCAAGATAAGCACCCAGGCTAAAAATGCAATGTGCTAAGTAGCCTGCCCAGAAGCCACTGTCCTTGGCAGATCCTGGCGCTTAGCTTGAACAGAAAGATTCAATAAAGAGCTCCACTGGGTGGTAACAGTTTGGTGTCTGCTCTCCTCAAACCACAATGGGGATAATGAAATCTAAATCCATGTAAACCTTCCATTTCACTACACTACACCACTCATTCTCCCAATGTCAGCCAACATTACACTATGATCATTTTGCTAAAAACAAACAAACAAAAACAAAAAACAAACAAAAAATAACATTCTATGTGCTCTGCCTACAACGGGTATATTACAGAATAAGTTCCCTGGCACACCACTGGGGTCACTCTACAGACATCTCAGGTCTGGGGCACAGCTTCTCCACACTATCAAGTGTGGGGAGACTCATAAATTTGTATCCAACAGCACAGAGCCAGGTTTGAGAATTCTATCTTCCAGTTGCCTGTCCTTTGAATGTCACAGGTTTGGCTGGCAATACTTCTCTGTGACAGCTCCTTCCCATACCCATGCTTAGCCCATGGAAGGCTAAGAAAGGCACTTGGAATGGGAATATCTTCTGTTTCTTAAACATAACTAGTGATGAATTATTTCAAACCAAAGATTAGGAGTACTTTTAGCTATCAAGTAAAGAATCAGAACCAAAATTTTCTCCAGTTAAGTACACACTTAATGGGATCTTTTTTGTTGCATCTGCCTCTCCCTGGTGCCCCTCATCCTCTGGGCATGAGATTTTGGGGCACCAAACATAAGATGTAGTGAATAGTACTGACACCTCTGATCCTACCTATGTAACCCTTGGGCAAATCACTGACCCTCCCTGGACTTCATTTTCTTCACCAATAAAAAGTAGTGGCTTCAGAAATCCTTTACAGCAATAGATCTGTGACATATCTGGATGTATTTAAATATTATACACTTACATATGTATATATATATATATATATATATATATATATATATATATATATGGGCATATATGTGTGTTTATAAGGCTGTATGAATAAAGATATAACATCTAAAATATGGGAGGTGGTAGTCCCTCTGCCCAGGTCAGACCACATTTGGGGAACAATTTTTTGATTTGAGGTGTCACATTTTAGGAAAGACATTGACAAAGTAGAGCATAAAGGAAGGTGGCCAGGATGGTGAAGGGACTGGAAGCTAGATGGTATAAAATTTGATGAAAGGAACTGGGAGGGGCTGGATATTTAACCAAAGGAATAGATTTGATGAAGAGTTGGTTGGAGAAAGATAACTGTCTTCAAATGTGTATAGGGCTGTCATATGAAAAGAAGATTGTATTTTTTCAGCTTGGCCCCAAAAAGCAGAAGTTTCAAGGAGACAAATTTTATTTCATATAAGGAAGCATTTTCTAATAGAGTTTTTTTGAAGTCAAATGACTTGATATGGGAGGTAATGAGTTCCCCATCACTGGTTATCTTCAAGCAGAGGCTAGATTACACTTATTGCAGATATTATGGATAGAGTTCCTAATTAGGTATAGATTGATTAGATGACCCTTGACGTTCACCTCTTAGATATAATTCCATTAAGACAGTTAGCAGGAATATAATTTTCTTAAGATGTGACTACTTAAGCACAGCTTAATTTTCCATCAAGCTCTTGGCAGAGGCTAATGAGTTGGCTAGCTCTGTGCTTTAGCCCTGGTGACTGGGTCTTACTAACTGGTCTCCCGTCCAACCTTCAGTGCCAGATAGAAACTGTTTTCTCTCCAAGCCACCTGAGCCTCCAATCAGTGACTTTTCCTTTCCCTTGAATTCCTCCCAGCAGTTCTCAGTCAAGTCTTTTTTCCTTTCCTGGATGCACCACCTTAACGTCACCCCTTACCCCCAAAATTGTCCTCACTGCACTATTAATCAGCCCCTTCTCTGGAAATCCTTGTTAGCTGAATTTCCTCTGGTCAATGAGTACACTCTTTTCTGGCCCTATACAATGCTACACCTTATGTCAAATTGTACTACTCTTCTATCTTTTACTAATTTATCCTTACCATCAGCTTATGTGATTGGCAAAGAGATCATAGACAAATTTTTGACCTTATATTCCTTTTGGTTTATATATTATTATATGTACCTTTTGTATTTACATACTTATGAAATATTTTTTTCTTAATCTACAATTACAATAGGTTACAAACATGAAATCCATGTTTAGGGGCCTAGAGAGATTTCTTCATATATCTCTATACACACAGTGACTTTATATTTACATCCATAAAAATGTATCAACCTCACTTTCACCTATAAAATGTAGTATGATTATAAAAGCCCCAATAGAATACGGATATATCCCCAGCCTCAGGCTTGGAGAATAATGGAGAGATGAGGAAAGCAGAGTGAGGATTAGAGAAATCAGCACCAGGAGAACCTTAGCTTCTTCCTGCATTGCATATTTCAGACATTTGGGAAACTGAGAACCTAAATGGAACCTGTCCTTGTTAGCCTAAGGAAGGACTGTGTCTCCTCCCCAAGAACTCAGTCTCTTCCTTCTTTACCTTACTACATGTCCTCAATGACCAGACTAAAAGCCACAATGTCACAAGAAATCTGGGAGAAATAAATAAATGACAGGCCTTCATTGCTGATACATGCCCTACATTAGGATTATAATAAACCTTGGGAAACCAGCTGTCAGACTGTACTGGTCACTAATAAATGATGTAGAAAATTAAATGCTCATGGTTTTTGCCTGAGGATGGTTTACTAGGAGACTAGTAATTAATTACTTGGCCAATTTTCTGGGGAATTACTTATAAATGATTGGAAACCTATCCTGTTGATTTGAATGCTTCAAGTCCTTGACGGCACTAGAAGGAACATATCCATCCTAGTTTGTCTTTCACAGGAACATCAGTAATAAAAGATAATTATTGGAATCCCAGGTGCGGTATACCTTGATGTTAGAAGTTATTAAGGAAGGAAAACTCAATTTCAACTAAGTTAGAGGGGAGTGACAGCTATATGTTACTGAACTGGCAATGAAACCACTACAAAGAACAGCACAAGTGTCTCTTCCTACTCAAGACTCTAAAATTCTGTCATTGTTCGGTCACTTCAGTCATGTCTGACTCTTCATGACCACATTTGCAGTTTTCTTGGCAAAGATACTAAAGCAGTTTGCCATTTCCTTTTCCAGATGAGGAAACTGAGGCAAAGAGTGTTAAGTGACTTGCCCAGGGTCACATGGCTAGTAAGTGTCTGTGGTCAGATTTGAACTTGAGAAGATGAGTCTTCATGACTCCAAGCCTGGCACTCTATTCACTATGCCACATAGCTGCCCTTGTGTATATAGTTTATATGTACTTGATGCATACAGTGTACCCCTATTAGAATGTAAGTCCCTAAAGAGCAAGGAACATTTTAGTTTTTCGTCCTTACATCACTAGTGTCTAACAAAGGTCCTGACACAGCAGACTCTTAATAAATATTTATATTCATTTATCCCTCATACATTTTGGACCCAATGCATTGTCTAACTGTGGTTTCCATCTTAATAAAGCCTGCAGGATCATTTTGTCAGTATCTCTATCTTTTTCTGAATCTATATGAAACCTTTCCCGATCCCCTCTCTCCACACTGACAGTACATGCCTCCCCTTTAAAATTACCTTGTATATATTTTGTATATAATTCCATATTATTTCTGCTATCAGAATATAAGCTTCTCATGGGCAGAGACTCTTTTTTTTATCCTCAGCACTTGGCACAGGGCCAATAACTGCAGTTAGACAATAAGCTGAGTCCCAAACCTATTAGAATCAGTTATCTGGTTTCACATTTCTGAAGTCACAGAGCACTTTTAATTACCTCAAGTTTCCCTCTGATACAAACTCTCTCTTTTCAACACCACTTTTTTCCCAGTGACAGGACATAGCTAAAAATCATGGAACATTGCCATCTCCAAAGATTCAGAATGTCAGGCGACCCAAAGAGCAATGGAATGGCACATGGTGGTCATAAATAGGCCATAGTACATAACCAAAGATAACCTTAGCATACTGTGTGAGCTTGATGCTAGTGCAGCTAGGCAAATTCAGAACTGTTTAGTGTAATTAGTTTAATAAGCATCATTAAAGATACCAGCAAGGACACATGTGCCTGGAAAGGAGTTAAATCTGAGTGTTGCACTATTACCCACAAGCCCTAGAGTAAGGTCCCCAGTACAGAATAGATTATCTGTTGTGTATGTATGGAAAGATGTAGACAGGAACCACAAAGGATGAGAAGTCATAGAAAGGTAGAGTTCGAGGTTTGAGGAGGGAGACCAGATCCATCACAGTATTTAACTAACATGAAGAGTTGGAGAATTACTCTTCTTGCCAGTGACTTTGCCAGTATCATCAATGTGTCTTTATCAGGGAGTACCCAGTGGTGCCTCCAAAAAGGTTTCTTTGGCAAGTTGGCAAGTAACTGGATGATGATGAAGAGAGGCTGAGTTAAGTGACAACTGGAAAGCAGCCGTTACTTAGCATTCCAATTACCCTCTTAGTTCACATTTGGGACAGAGCTGTCGGGTTTACATTTGGGATATGCTGTCAAGTTTGCAAATTGCTAGAAGTTACTGCTATAAAATGTGCATTTATCCTCTAAGACAGCATTATTCTTTCTTAGCTAATGCACTAAATTAGAAGATTAGCTGATATTCATTTTATCTAAAAAGAAAAATTTTAGCTTAAGTCACAAGTGTCTGTGGTGCACTTAGAAGTCTGACAGCTTCTAACAGGCAGCAGTTACTCTTGATGCCCCCTCCCCCCATCCCCTGAATATAATCAGGACTATTGTGATACAGAAATGCATTAACTACACTTAAAGTTAAGGATCAGCTTTAATTCTAGGACACCTTGTCCCCAAGTCAAATAGGGAAAAATTCATGATCTTTGGGCTGATGTTTTACTCCACCTTCTCTTCTCCTCCTATTATCAGTACTGCACAGATAGAAAAATCAGAGAAAACTGTAGATTCTCTGGTGGGTTGGGCAATCTAGATTGTTTGCAACTAAGTCAGGTGGAACTGAAAGATGAAGCCAGTTCTGATACTTGGGTGTCAGTTTACAAGGCTCAGCAAGGAATACAGATGCATCAGTCCCAGCTTCCCTTGGGACAATATACAGAAACCAGCACATGGGATGGACCACTTTTCTAAGTTTCTAAGCAATCTTCATCATATTCATACCAGACCTATCAATAACTAAATGGAGTGGTTCGCATCATTTGCAGGAAATCTCTCATGCAGTCTCCGAAAACTCTTCTAAATACTGAAATGTAGTTCATTTAGTTTTCCATGATCTATAACCTTTTGGTTAGAGAACTCTTAATTCTCTCCTCTCTGTGAATTGGAACTCACATAGGAATAATGTAGCCTCCAAATCACATGGGCCAGGGTTGTCTTACTTTAACGAACTATCTTAATTGGGGTCATTCATGCATGTATCTGTTATTCCCAACCCTCTCTTGTTCACATCATACGGCCATTGAATATACTGTCCTTTCTTATGCCAAAATGGTATAATTGCTCCTCTATTCAAATCTTTTCTAATGCCTTGCAATGACATGGAGATAACTCTGGACCTTCTCAACCAATGCCAATAGAAGAATATGAGTCCTGACAGGTCTTACCATTATGGGAAGACTTGGAATATGTGCCTGACTACAAATTTGAGCTCCAAATCTTTGCTCTTAAGATCACCACTCTCTAACAATTGAGATAAACAACCATAGTTAACAAGAGAAAGAAAATATCGTATTAATTAGCATTCCAGCTGGCATTTTGTAGAAAATACTGCAACTAAAGTTTAAGCTAATTTAAATGGTGTGGGCTATATGAACTGTCATGAAAGCTTCAGAAGATTTAACAGGACATGGGAGACAAGGATTCAAAGGACTCTGCATTATGTGAAAGGAGCACAAGTCAGCCTAGAAATCAACATCAGCTTGAATACTGAGTTACCATCCTACACCAAAATGATAATAAAGGCTAGGTCTTTCCTTCATTTCAGTATCTGAAGGATGGACATGAACACATTTACATCCACTGTTTGCAATATCTCCTTTAGACTGCCCCTTTTCCAATCGTCCTTGAATATGGTTACAAATGCTGCATGGCATATATATGGGGTAAAACCTCTCTACAGTCCCCCTCCCTCCCAACACACACACACACACACACACACACACACACACACACACACACACACCCCACTATCAGGAATATCCATGTGGATGATCTAGATTGAAGATATCATTGATGGCTAGTTAATCTATTTCCTGCTATCACACTTTTATGCTAGGTTGCTAGGTGGCACAGGGGATAGAGTGCTGGGACTGAAATCAGCAAGACTCCTCTTCAAGGGTTCGAATCTGGCCTTAGACACTTACTAGTTGTGTGACAAACCAGTACAGTATCTTTGCTAACAAAAACCCAAATGGGGCCACAAAGAGTTGGACACAACTAAAGAAGAATAACAATGCTGTGACAGGGAGAAAAGGTCAGTAGAGTATTTCACACACGTTGCAGTGCACTAGGAGATCAGTTTTCCTTAAGTGAGCTCAGAATGCTTCATCTTAGAGTTTAATCCAGAGGGATGCTCTCTATAGAGGGATCTGCCTCACAAACACTCTTCAATCCAGCGATACCGGCCTCCTGGCTGTTCCATGAACAAGATACTCCATCTCTCAGCTGCAGGCATTTTCTCTGATGCCACTCCATATCTAAAAACTTTCCCTACTCCACTCTATTAATTTCCCTGGCTTCCTTTAAGTCCAACTAAAATACCACTTTCTTCAGTAAGCTGTCCCTTATTATGGTTGTTGTTCAGTCATTTCAGTTGTGTCTGACTCTTTCTGACCCCATTTGGGGTTTTTTTTGGCATAGATATTGGAGTCATTTGCCATTTCCTTCTCTAGATCATTTTAAAGATGAGGAAACTGAGGCAAAGAGTGTTGAGTGACTTGCCCAAGGTCACACAACCAGTAAGTATAAGGTCAGATTTGAACTCAGGAACATGAGTCTTCCTGACTCCAGATCTGGCACTTTATCCACTCACCACCTTTCTAGTTCTAAGCCTTGCCTCTTAATTCTAGTGCCTTCCCTCTCTTTAATTATTTCTTATTCATCCTGTATATAGCTTGCTTATTTGTTTGCATGTTTTCTCCTCCATTAGATTGTAGGCTCCTTGAGAGTAGGGATTGTCTTTTCCTTCTTTGTATCCTCAGGGTTAGCACAGTAGGTATTTAATAAATGTTTACTGAATTTGAGTCCAGGGCTATGTGTCTAGAGCCACCTAACTGACCCCAACAGGCTTCCAGCTAAAATCTTCAGAAGATACCAGATCAGTCTAGTTTTCCCTAAAATATCCAAATTTTCTTTGTATCAGCACTGTCTGATTTTGATGTAAATGTTCAAGAAATACTAATTCCTTATCAAAACCAATACACTTTTAAGCACTTACTGTATGCAAGTCATTTTAGGTAGATGACAAAAATAAACAACTGTGTCTAATCTCAAGAAGCTTTCATTTTATAGGGGAATATCCCATGTAAACAAATAATTGGAGAAAAGAAAGATCATTACTAAGCAGTTCAGGAAAGGGCAATGGAAAGGCACATAGTGGGCGCAAGTAGGCCATAGCACATAACTACTTTTTGTGTAGAAAGAATCACTAAAATGCTACCCAAATTAATTTATTCAGTGCTATACCAATCAAACTACCAAAAAATTATTTTATAGAGCTAGAAAAAATAATATCAAAATTCATCTGGAAGGAAAAGAAGTCTAGAATATCAAGGGAATTCATGAAAAGAAATGCTGGGGAAGGTGGCCTAGCTATACCAGATCTATTGTATTATAAAGCAGCAATAATCAAAACCACTTGGTACTGGCTAAGAAATAGAGGGGAAGATCAGTGGAATAGGTTAGGTACACAAGACACAATAGTCAATGATTATAGCAATCTACTATTTGATAAACCCAAAGACCCCAGCTTCTGGGATAAGAACTCACTGTTTGACAAAAACTGCTGGGGAAACTGGAGAATAGTATGGCAGAAACCAGACATAGACCAATGTCTGGCACTGTATACCAGAATAAAGTCCAAATGGTTCATGATCTAGGTATAAAGGCTGATACTATAAAGAGATTATGGGACCAAGGAATAGTTTATCTGTCAGATTTATTGAGAATGGAGGAATTTATGACCAAATAAGAGATAGAGAACATATTTTGAAATGCAAAATGGATAATTTTGATTATATTAAATTGAAAGTATTTGCACAAAGCCAATGCAACCAAGATTAGGAGGGAAGTAGAAAACTGGGAAAGAATTTTTACTACTAGTATCTCTGATAAAGGCCTCATTTCTAAAATATAGAGAGAACTGAGTCAAATTTACAAGAATACAAGTCATTCTCCAATTGATAAATGGTCAAAGGATATGAATAGGCAATTTTCAGAGGAAGAAATTAAAGCTATCTATAGCCATATGAAAAAATGCTCTAAATCACTATTGATTAGAGAGATGCAAATCAAAACAACTCTGAGGTACCACATCACACCTATCAGATTGGCTAGCATGACAAAACAGGAAAATGATAAATGTTAGAGAAGATGCGGGAAAGTTGGAACACTAATTCTGGAGCCGTGAGATGATCTAAACATTCTGGAAAGCAATTTGGAACCATACCCAAAGGGCTATAAAAATGTGCATACCTTTTGACCCAGCAATACTGCTTCTAAGGTTGTATCCCAAAGAGACCATAAAAATAGGAAAACGACCCACACATACAAAATTATTTTGTGGTGGCCAAGAACTAGAAATCAAGGGGATGTCCATCAATTGGGGAATGGCTGAACAAGTTGTGGTATATGAATGTAATGGAACACTATTGTGTTATAGGAAATGATGAACTGGTGGACTTCAGAAAAACCTGGAAACACTTATAAGAACTGTGCTGAGTGAAGTGAGCAGAACCGGGAGAACATTGTACACAGTAACAGCTTTAGCCCTTCTCAGCAGTGCAAGGGCCTAAAACCTTTCCAAAGGACTCATGATTGAAAATGCCATCCACATCCAGCGAAAGAACTACGGAGTCAGAATGCAGAGCGAAGCAGACTATTTTCTCTTTTGTTTTGTTTTGTTTTCTTTCTCATGGTTTCTCCCATTAGTTATAATTCTTCTATGCAATATGACTAATGTGAAAATGTGCTTAATAGGAATGTATGTGTAGAGCCCGTGTCAGACTACATGCTGTCTTGGGGAGGAAGAGGGGAAGGAGGGAGAGAAAATTTAAAACTTAAGGAAGTGAATGTTGAAAACTGAAAATAAATTAATTAATTTTTAAAAAGACTCACTTAAAAAAAAACATCAAGGGCACATATTCCCGGAAAAGGGATGGGCCTGACTGCCTCACTTTTATCCATCACATACCCAAAGCCCTACAGCAGGATTTCTTAACCTTTTCATATGTGGTAGACCCATTTTCCAGTATAATGAAGCCAGTGGACTCCTCAAAATAATGTGTTTAATTGCCTAAAATAAAATATGTAGAATGACAGAGGAAACTAAATCAAAATAGTTTTTTAAGACAAGTTTATAGATCCCAGGTTATACGCTATTTTTATCCCACATTTTATAGGTGAGGAAACAGAAGCAAACACAGTTTAAGTGACTTGCCCAGGGTCATACAACCAGTAAGCATCTGAGGTCACATTTGAACTCAGTTCTTCCTGATGTTAATTTCAGCACTCTATTCACTGTGCTACCTAGCTCCTGGTGAAGGGATGTTGCATTAAAGAATGACTGGAAAGCAGCCATTGCTTAACATTCCACTGAACCCTTTAGTTCAAATTTGGGACAGAATTATTTGGTTTATATACCTATAGGGAGTACCACGTGACCTGAGCCATGAAGGAGAAGCTGCAATTTTAATGGTGAAGAGAGGAGTCCGTTCCAGGCCTGTACAAGTCTAATCAGTTTGCTGGATACCTACACGAACGGAAAGACTTTTTTAAGTGTTTCATTTACTATCAGGGTGGGACTGGCTGGCAGCACAGGGGATTGTTTCTCCTCTCTCCAGCCTGGGAGGGTCAGTGCTGCGCTAGCCAACTGTTATATCACAACCTATTTACTTTCAATTTGGTTGCCAACTGTAATAGGAGGACTGGTCACTGGAGAGAGAAGTAAACCAGCAGTGTGAGCTAATCACATTTTCAAAAGAGATGAACAGGCACAGATTCAGCTCTGCTGGCTTTATAGAAATGCTTCTATCCTCTTCCTGTGGGAGGTCTAAAGGAATAGCTTCTAGATGGGCAGGAAAACATAACTCAAAGTAATGAGCAAGGACAGCAGGGAGGAGACAGTACAGTGCTGTTGTCAGCCCAGGAGGTCACTGGTTCTGACTGGATCCACTCAGGCAAAGGTCTCCTTCTCAATGAGGTCTTCCTAATGATATTTGGCCATTCATGGAGAAATGACCAAGTGATAGATGAATCTCCCACCAGCCGACAGTAGGCATTCCTCTCTGGTCTTTATCCCATCTCTCTCCAGCTGAATTCCAAAACCCTACCTTCTTTCTTTACAATTTGTACAAGTTGATGCCTGAGAACCTTCCCCTGCATACCTTTCTCTTTTGGGTCACTTCTACTCTCACTATATTAAAAGATCCTTGAGGAGAGAAGCTTTTTTTTTTTCATTTTATCTTTCTACCCCCAGATCCTAGCATAATGCCTGGCACACAGTAGGACCACATGCTAAAAAGTCCTTAGTGATCACCAGGTCTAGGAGTGGGGAATCTGTGACTTTGAAGCCACATGTGGCCCACCCCTAATTCTAATCCAACCCTTTGGTTTTTACAGATGAGGCAACTGAGTCCCAGAGAAATAGAATGATTTGCCCAAGGTCAGAACTAGGATTTGAGCCGAAGCCCTGTGACTCTCAGAACTTTCCTCTTCATCACAATGACTTCCTGCTTGATTGACTTCTCCATTTTAGGTCTCCAGTTCCAGAACACAGTCACGACCTGACATTTGTACAGGGTTTTTGGTATACAATCTCATTGAATCTTTCCCATAGTCCTCCATGAGGCCATTTTAAAGATGAGAAAATTAAAAGTAAGGAAAGTTAAGTGACTTGCCTAGCTACAAAGTACTGGTGAAAAGAGTTAAACCAAGTTCTCTCAAGATTCCAAGTCCAGCATGGTTAACACTGCTCCAAGATGCTGATGCTGTTTCCTGCATTGAACTGAATCTCTGGGTCTTATCAGTTATCTAAGGTCAGGACTACATTGAAGAAAAAACCCAATTGCCTTATTTCTTACATATTGTAAGCACACAATCTCCACTCTTAATTATTATGAATTGGCTCAATGGACATTGACGAGCAGTACGAGGTACTCTCCGAAAGGATTTGACTTGGACTTCCATGAATGTGTCAGCAGACATATATTATATTTCCTACAGAGGCAAAATGTCAGTTATCATCACAATTGTGAGCTGCTTTGCTACAGAGCTGTTACAGGCATAGGGCATAAAGGGCTTTGTCCCAGAACACCAACAAGGGAGTAGGGTGAATTTTCTCCCCAGGACAGCATGTTTTTCCCCTGTACTGACCACTACCCCCATACCTGGCCTCAGGGTCCTCTGTCTGCATATTTGCAACAATTACCTATGTGATATCTTCTATGAGTGATAGATAGTTCCATCCTAGTCTGTTACCCCCTTTACTGGTGCACTACCCATCCCACCAAGCCCCCAAATGAATTTTCCCCAAGGCACATTTATAACCCTAGTTGTTACTAACTTTGCTTTGCTCATAGCAGAGTAGCGTCACCATCTTGTTGGGATGCAAAAATGGGCCTGACACCTGTGGGTTTTCTATTGAAACATTAATGCATAATGAAAAGAATACTACAGTGGATAGTGTATTGATCTTCAGACCAAAGATAAAAGCTCTGGTGCTTGGACGCGGAGCCCAAAGATTTTATTTTGTTTTGTACATGGCAATCATCTCTTCACCAATTATATACTGTGCTTTGGGGCTTTCACCTTGAAATTGCTGGCAGAGTAGCAAAGCATGGGTATCTGTGTTTGTGAATCTTTTCTCAAATCAAATATACATCTGGCTGTTCTCACTTTGTCAAGTTAATGTCTTGGAAATACTGAGCTATCATATGGGCTTAGGAAACTGAAATAGCTAAGAACCAAGAAGGGAGAGGACTTCAATTGGTCCTGTGTTGATGCTGAGGTTTCCTCTTCCCAGGATAATGGTCCCAAATCTCATCTCCCTTATCATCTTGATTTTGTAGGCCCTAAGCATTATTCTGGCTATAAAAACTGTGTGCCCAAGACCCTTGTATAAGCTCACCTTTTTGCCACTTTGCTTCCTAAATGTCTATATTCCTGTTTCCAGTTGACCCACTATCTTCTGTGTCTGTAGACACTTCATTGTGCTGATCTCAACCTCCATTTTTACCCCAACCACTCCTCATTCAGGAGCTCATCACATTTTGGAGGGTCCTATCACAGTAGTCTCCTAATTGGTTTCTATGCATCTAGCCACTCCCTTCTCTAACCCATCTACCACATGGCTGGCAAGATGTCATTCATGAGCACACGCCTAACCATGTTAATATCTTGTTTCAAAAACTTCAGGGGATAAAAGCCAACTCATGAGTTAAATACTAACTGGGATAAAATGCTACCGCATCAGCTAAAACCCTTTGCAATCTGGTACAAGCCTCTCTTTCCACACTGATTTCAAATGACTTTCTCACATATCCTCTATGTTCCAGGCGAAGTGGTTCCCTTACTGAACCCCATACGTGGCCTTTCATCTCCCACTTCCATGCCTTTTCATAGACAACCTTTTATGCCCAGAATACTCTCCCTCCTCACCATAGCCTCTTGGAGCCCCTAACTCTCTTCCAGTTTATGTCCTCTCCTATAAAAGACCTTTCCTATTTCCTCCAGTTATTAGTACTCCCCCATATTATTTTTATGTATGTTATATTTATCAGTGTCTATTGTATCTCCCCTCTCCCCACCCCACCCCCAATTGTAAACTCCTTGAAAGTAAGGATTGTTTTTCATTTTTTCTTTGTATCTTCAGGGCCTGTCACAGTCTCTGGTGCATAATAGATGACTAGTAAATGTTCCTGGAATAAAAAACAGAAATTACTTTTCTGCATATGTTCCTCTAAGGATTCAGTTTCCACAGTGGCCCACCACTCTGGTGGACTGTCTCCCTCAGGGGACAGAAAAGTTGACAGTGGTAACAGTCTTTTGCCACTGAAGAAAAGAAGCCAGGGCACTAACCTCTTGTAGTCACTATCACTGTGGCCAACAAACAGCTACCACAAGCCTCACACATTCAAGTCACCTTGGGGACACTCCCTTCCTCAAATACCATGAGGCATCTAACTCCTCATCCTGTCTTTCTGAGAATCAAATTTCCAGGCCTTCTAGAGCTGCCCTACAGGAAAGGAAAGAACAGAGATCTGAGAGTGACTTTCTTTCCCTGTTGCGCATTATAGAATCAGGGGCAAACTGTCAAGGGTGAGGGAAAGAGAATTATCAAAACCTTGGACCTCAAACAAAAAGCTTAGACTCACACTAAGAATTAAGCTTGTCTCATGTTTTGGAGCATCATTCCATGTTAATAGAGTTTATATGCTGTCTGCAGTTTTAGATAATGTTTAGAAGAACCAAAAATATTAAATGGTCATAAAATTAGGTTCTTTGGTGAGGGAACAGAAAGAAAGAAAAGACTAAATTTAAGAGATAAAGAAGGAAAGCTGCCAAATATCTTTTGGGGGAGATTAGGAAGAGAAGAGGATAGTTCCAGACTTGTGACTTTTTTCCAGTTGTAGAAATTCCCTTTACCGATAGAGATCAACTTGTCCATTACTTATAGTCTTACAGAACTGCCTGAAACATTGAGTGGTTAGGTTACATAACTACTATAGATCAGAGGTAAGAATTGAACCCAGGGGACAGCTAGGTGGCACAGCTAGTAGCCCAGGAGTCAGGAGGACCTGAGTTCAAATATGACCTCAGATACTTGACACACTTACCAGCTGTGTGACCTTGGGCAAGTCACTTAACCCCAATTGCCCTGCCTTCTCCCCTCCAAAAAAAAAGATTTAAAAAAAAAGAATTGAACCCAGATCTCCTTGATTCCAAGGCTGTTTCTATATCCACAATGCCATGCTACCTCTCTCAAACTAGATTAAATACACAAGGAAGAAAACATTCAGCTTTTCTGGGAATGGAAAATCTCTATGTCATTTCTGCATATCCCATGTGTATTCCTGAGGAGGCAAATGTTTGCCATATAATTTTCATTCAGATTATATCTATTCAATATCTGTCACCATTGAAAAGGACTAAGATTAAATGAGAGACTCTGTCTCCATTACCTCCAGATACAGCTTTAAGCATATTTCACATGGGGAAAACCTCAAGCATCCCCTGCACCATAATTTCTAATTCCTACTTTGTAATGGGTCCAGACAGTTACTGCAAACAACATGAAATACTTTCATTCTGTCTCTGGACTTAATACGGGCACCAGAACTGTGTGTGTGTGTACATATGTATGTGTGTATATGTATATATGTATATGTATATGTGTGTAATTCTAATATACACACATATATAATGTATACATATATATGATATATTTACTGACTCAGAATGCCCACCAAGCACTCATCTAGCCTTTATTTAAAGCTTGGTTTTTTTTTTTCCCTTTTTCGTATTACCAGCATTTAGCAAAGAGCCTGACAAGATATTATAAGTGCTTTAAAATTATTTGTTGATGGACTAACCTTTAGGAAAGGGAAATCCACTGCTCTCTAAAGCTGCTCAATTCACTTTTGGATAGTGTTAATTGTTAGAAAGCCTTTCTTTACTTTGAGCAGAAACATGCCTCTGCAGTTTCTATGAATTGTTCTTACTTCTGTCTCCCTGGGGCCATGAAGAACAAGCCAAATCTCTCTTCCACCTTCAAGTTCAGGTACTCTGAAGGAGTCCCCCCTGCATCTTTTCTGCTCCAGGTTGAAAATCTCTAGCTTCTTTAATAGATTCTAGCATGACATGACCTTGTACCCCTTCACTATCCTGCAAATACTCCTCTAGATTTTCTCCTATTCATCAAAGTCCTTACGAAAATATGGCACTCAGCACTGATCATAATATTTCAGATGTTCTCTGAAAAGGAAAGAGTATAAGTGGTATTATCATCTCCCTCATTCTTGACACTATGACTCTGTTAAAGTAGTTTAAGATTGCATTAGATTTTGGTTTTGGTTTTTGGCTGCTTTGTCCCGATGTCAACTCTCATTGAGTTTGCAACAAGTATAGGGAGTTCACAATTACAGCTCCATGGAATACACCCAAGGGATGGCTTAGTTCATTTTGGAAGAAAAGGCTCTGTTATATCAATATCCCCATCTAGATGGCCTAAGAATTTCTTTCACTACCTCTCCCAGAGAAAGTTTATATTCCTGTCCTCATTCTAAACCATTCCTATACTATAGTCCAGAAAAGTTTTTCTGGAGTGTCCCTAACCCATAAAAGTATATGATGTCACCTCTGACCCCTCCTCATCCCCTCCTTTGTATCAGATGGAGATCTCCTTACCCCTTTAACAACATGCCCAACAGCCTCATGAAATAGAAAGTGTGCGGGATTCAAGGAAACCTGGGTTTGAATCTCACCTCTGTGCCTTGAGAGCTACATGACCATGAATAACTCACTCGACCTCTCCAAACCTCAGTCTTCTCTCATGAAAACTATCTGTAGAATCTACCACCGAAGGTTGTTGTGAGGGGTCCCAAAAGTGCTAGTGCAGTTTTAAGCTGTGAAATCTTAAAAAATAACACTTTGGGAACACTCTGCATGAAGCTAACTGTCATTATTAGCCTGGTTTCCAGCCTTAGAAAACTTTTCTCTTGAATTCTTTTCCCTTTTGGTAATTATCTTCTGCTTTTCCCTCAGGGATTTGGGTCTAGCTTACTTTGTTCTTGTTCATGATTTCGAAAAGAACATATTGGACACCTGTGTACAGATAAGACCTATAGTGGGTACCATAGGGAATGCATAGATCAGTATAGTCACTGCACTCAAGGAGCTTCCCCTCTAGTAAAGATAATACAGATACACAAATGCTTATAATATAAAGGGGATTATGGAAAACGGCACGTGAATAGTCAGTAAAAACAGCTAAAGATCAGAAAAAAGAGGGTTCTTGACAAGTGATCGTCAAGGCTTCCCAGAATTGGTGGCATTTAAAAGCTAGAAATTGAGGAGGTCAGATTTTGGCAGTTGGGGATTTGGGGGCTGAATCTATTAGGCAGAGATAATCACATGAGCCAAAGTAAAGATGCAAAAAAATGAAATTGCCATGCCTCAGTAATCTCAGTTATCCAGAGCATTGGCTGCATGAAGGAGCATATTGGGAGAAAGAGCTGAGGATGGAGTTAAGGGCCAAATTACTGAGGAATTTGAAAGTCAAGTGAAGGACATTGATTTGTTATTTAGTAGAGAAACAAGGAAAGTCACTGAAAGTTTTTGAGTGGTGGGATAGCATGGTCCAAGCAATGAAGGATGATCTGAAAAAGAAAAGATGAGTCAGATAGATCAGTTAAGACTATATGAAATTAGTCCAGGAAAGCTTAAATAGTGGTGTTTTTATAGGGATGTAAAAGCAGGAATGGCAAAAGAAAGGACCTGATTGCTGATAGGTGGCAGAAGATTAGGAAAAGTCAAAAGTCAAACACCACACCAGGTTTTCAGTCCTAAGTAATTGAATTGGGAGCTGGTGCCCTTGGCTGAGAAAAAAGTCAGAGAATGAAAGAGGATTTTGATAGGGAGATGAGCAATTTGGTTTGGGTCATGTTCAGCTCAAGGTACCAATGGATGAGCCAAAGAGAAATTGTAAGGATGCAAATATTAGAGTTTGAGAATGAGTCCAGGGCTAGAGACACAATTTTTGAAGTCTTTTGAATGACTTCTAAAAATAATACCTGAAGTCATATGGAGTAGATGTGATTACCAAGAGAGAAAATAGAGAAAAGGACAGGGTCTCTGGGGATGTTGGCTTTAAGGGGATGGGAGGAGGAAGAGGACCTGGTTCAAGAAACAGAGAAGGATGAATCAAGGTGTCAGGAGGAAAAACAGGAAAATACAAAAGAATCAAAGAAGCCTAAATAAGGTAGAGTTTCAAAGAGCAAGCACAGTCAAATGTGTCAAATGCTATAGAAATGTCTAGAGCAAACGTGAAGTCATCATTGAAATTGTCTGAGGAGTCCAAGCTGAGTCGAAAATCAAGTAAAGTCATAAGGCACTAAGGAACTAGGATCTAAAGGAGAGCTCAGGAAGCCAGAGACCATAATAAAGTAAGAGCAAATTTAGTTAGTGTCATGGAGGGACACAAAAGATGCAACTATTCTTAAGCCTGACAAGGCGCAGTTTGGATATGGACCAATTTGTGACTGAAGTGCAGAAGAGATGAAAGCCAGTAGAGCTGAAGAATCATGAGGCCAGAAGGTTAGCAATGTCCTCAGGATGGTGAACACAGATTGGGGAGAACAAAACAGGTCCTGAAGGCATTAAGGAAAGTAGAACAGTACTGATGAATTTGGGAGGTTAATTCTTTTTTTTAATATCCTGAAATAAGATTTCACGTTCATTTATATCACCTTGTAATGGCAAGTAAAGTGGGACTTTTGTTGTCTTTTGTTTTGCAGTGCTTCCTGGCACTAAGGCAATCAAGTGCCTTTGAGTCTTGCCTTTGTTTCAATCAAGAGTCTTTGATTGATGCAGGAGTCTTTGATGACCTACTTAGTCATAGGAAGGCTTAGGTCACATGGATTTGAGTCACATGGTTGGGATGCCCTTTGACCCTGAAGAAGTGTATACATACCCTGAGGTTAGCATTTTGCTGCACACTCATTGGAAGAGTGTTGGCGTGGAGACTCTGGGCAGCTGTTAAGGAGCACCTCAGCTTTGAACACCCAGATGTTGATGCTTCTCTCTCTAGTGACTATGTATGTATAGCTTTTGTCTGACAGCTAGAAGCCTGTCTGTTGATTTGCGTTATTTGGTCTGTTTATATTTTCTCTGTTTGTAATCTCTGCTTGTATTTGCACTGAAGTTCAGGGTGCTGACCTTTCCCCCTGAACTAAGTGAATGATACATGTATGTTTAATTAAAGTAAGATTGTTAACCCCTTAAAGTTGCTTTCCTTAGAAAATCAGATCAAAGAATCTGTGCTAACAGCCCTCCTGTGTGTTGGTGTTATTGGCCTTACACAGCCATAGTAGCTGCAAGTAACATTGTTGTTACACACCTTCACCCTCAATCAGTATAAATGAGTGAGTGTTTCCTGTATTTATAATGCTCACTGAGGTCATGAAAAATAGAAAGATGGTATCCAAATATGAATGCATTACCAGGGAGAAGGCAGGTCAGCCATTGAGAGGCAGCATGCTACCATGGAAAGGATGCTAGATTTGAAGTCAGACATCTTGCATTCAAATTTTTGCTCTATTACTTCCTAACTGTATGGCATCAGACTTCTCTGGACTTCAGTTTCTTTGTTTGACTTCCAAGGTACCTTTCACCTCTAATCTATAATCCTGCCACTACTATGACAATATGTTTATGTAGTGGTTAATTGATGGAAATTGTATACAAAGGAAACTAGGAACCTGGCAAAGAGCCCTCTTTATCCAAAGACTTTAAATTTAATAACGTACTGCATGTTAAATGCTTTTTAAAAAAATCTACTCATCATTTGTCGACCACCTAACATAGTGAAAATTACTCTGAGGTAGGTATTTACACACTCAAGTTTTAGTATGTCATTGACTATGTGACTTTGGACAAATCTTTTCCCCTTTGGAGGCCTCCACTTTGTATTCTATAAAAGGAGGTGATATTGTTTAATTAAACCTAAGTACTTCCCAATTCCATTGCTGAAGGATCATGTGTTACATTTAATAAACCTTTGAAACCTTATATTCACATGGTTAATTTTCATGCTGTTGTGACTTAACTGATAACATTTAGTTTTGTATCCTGTTAAAGAGGTGGGGGTTCAAAACTGAGAAGACTAGGTGAAGCTTAGACCTAGAAGACAAGGCTGATGACTTACTTGGATTTTAACATATGAAAGGAAGTGGCTTAGACATGAAATACTTGGCTCGAGTTCTTCAGCCAGAGTTTGTTTGTCTTTTTTTTTCTTTTCTTTTCTTTTTTTGGGGGAAGGAGGTAGGGAAGGGAAGGTGGTGAGTGACTTGAAAAAAGGTGGATCTGACACCTAATAGAATATGTAGAAATCCAACTAGAGTTCCATAGGTACTGGCAAAGGATTTTTCTATTGGAGCAATGTAACCAGAATCTTTAAAATACATATATATGTTTAACATTTTTGGTGACCAACTACAACTGCTACTTCTTGCTGGAATATTTAAAATAGCATCAAATGAATGTCTTCTTTCTCAGGAAGTGTAGTTCATGGAGGTTCTGGATTGCTCTCTCAGAATGTGATTCAATTTCCTGGTATTCACCCAGAATATAGCTTAGGACAGGTGTTCTTAACCTTCTTAGTATGTCATGGATCCCTTTAGCAGTCTGGTGAAATCTATGGATCCCTTCTCAGAAAAATATTTTAAATGCATAAAATGAAATACCTAGGATTGTGAAGGAATCAAAATGCTGTGATACAGTTTTCAAAAGAAAATTTAAACAAGTTAACAGATCCTAAGTTAAGAACCTTGGCAGTTGATTCTGAAGCAATTTTTGAAAAAGAAACCAAATTTAAAACTGTGGAGTAAAGGATATTCTTTTTTGGGGGGAGAGGGAAGGAAAAGCAGAAACCAATAGAATCTCCCCACCCCAAAATATTTCAAAAGATTTCCTTTAAAATAATAATTAAACTAGATATACAAACTAGTACTGATATATCCCTCCTTTAAGAAATTCTTACCTCGTGCTGTATATAGCATTCAGAACTAACAGAACAGAAAAATGAAGGGACAGTGATTTGCTTTGCAAAGCCTTCTTCACTGTATGTAAGGAATTCTACATAAAGGATTACTTTAAATAATAGGCTCTCCTAGTATGTCATGTTATTTGAATTCAGCCTCTTCAGGCAGGTCTTCAGGATCCCATCTCTTACCTACGGAGAGGCACTCTTCTGTTTTCATCACTTTGGGCTACTACATAATGGCCAGATTATGCAAAATTTCCATCATGGGCCCAGTTTCTAATGCTTTTCCTTCAATTTGATTCAGTGCTTTTTAGGCTGTGCAAAAGAAGGAGTGGGAGAGAAAAAAACGAGACAAGGAGAACTCACAAAGCCTTTATTCTCTAGCTCCAAACCCCTCCTTACAATATTTCTGACCCAACGCCACAAGCGTTTATCAATACCTCACGACACCGACTTAACATTTCCTGGATCACAGTTTTCTCTTTCAATAGTTTTTCTCATTAAATGACCAATTTGAGATAAGATGTTAAGAAGAGGTGATCATCCCATGAGTAACACATCTATGTCATGTCTTAGGTTCAAAGATTTAGATCTGCAGGAGCCTTCAGATCTGAAAGTCTGAGATTAATTATGAAGAGATGTCCATAAGGGCTAATCAGAATCATAGTTTGTTGATTTCTGCTCCTGGAACCCATGCTTTAGAAATACCCTCCATAGGGAAAGAGATTTGTCCAAATTTACCCAGTCAATGGCAGAGCTGGGAATATAATCTAGATATGCAAATATCTAAGAGTTATTTTCACAGCATGTAACCTGGTGCCTTATATCCATTGACTGGATTTATTTTTAGTTCCTTCTTCTCTAATGAACTTACCGTGTAACATCACGTTTTAGAGCTATCTGTACTAGCATCCTGCTGGACGGCAAGCTCTATGAGAGTAAGGAACATGATTTATGCAAATCCACAGTGCCAGGTACACGGCTCTCAATATAGTCGGTACTTAATGCATATTTGCTGAATGAATGAATTGTGGAGATCTCTAAATATCAGATGAAGGAAACTATATTTTATTATATCAGGAGTGGAGCAGTATCGAATGTTTCTGAGCATGTATTTCCTTTGCACTAGGAAGATGACATTGGCAGCTATGTTAAGACTGGATTGGAGAAAGGAATTACTGGAGGTAAGGAGGTCATTTCAACAGTCCAATCAATCAATAAGCATATATTAAGCATTTTTATGTGTCAGGCACTGTGTTCAGTACTAGAGATGCAAAATCAAAAAGAAAAGGTACCTACCCTGAAGGAGCACACATTCTATCAGAACGTCCAGCTGAAAGTTAATGGAATAAATAGGTTTGAGTGTGAGTAGAGAGACAGGTGGGAAAAAACGGAAGGGATCACTGTGGAGACAGAGTCGGTAGGAGTTGGCACCTGAATTGGAGGAGGGGTTGGTTAAGGAGAAGGAAAACTCAAAAATATCTCCGGAATAGCCTTTTGAATAATGAAATAGCTTAGATGGGCACAGACAACCTCATTAGCAATGTTTTTTTGTTTCGGTCAATGGAAAAACAATCAAGCATAGAAACAGTTGTAATTAGTTAAGCAGGATATGACTAAATAAATGAGGGCATTGATCACTGTTAGTCCCCATATATGTTTCAGGAAGCAAATCAATCATCTTCGATATTGGGGGACTGCATTTAAAATCCCACAGTACAATGCAGAACATATCCAACGCATTTAGAACATTTTTCTCTTGCTTTCTTGTTACGAGACACAAAGCATTGTCCAAAAGTGTAAGAGAACACTGAACTGGTACCTGGCCTGACAGGTCAGAGGTTAATTCAGGAAGCCATTGACTCAATTGAATACACCTAGTAACTGAATGAATACCTTTAATAGATGTCAAGTATTCGAATCCAGGTAGATTTCATTTGGCAAATGAAGAAGACATTGAATCCCTAAAAGCTAACAGCAAAATTGAAATTTTATTGGTAGAAGAAAGATAAAAGCCTATCTTCTTTCTAGAATGATGTTAGAACTGACTCAAGCCAATCCTGCTAAGCTCTTCAAGCTAAAAATGGTTTTTCAGCATCCCTGGGCAATTGAAGGGTTCTGAGACATGAAGTTAAAAGAAGGAGCATGGGAGGACCAAGTTTAGGACACGTAGGATAAAATATCACCTTTATGAAAAGTTGGAGGAAGGGAATTTTTATGCCAATAATTTTTTCTCTGTTATAAATTATAAGATCACCAACCCTAGCCAAAGTCCCAGTCCTAAATTAATTTCTCCTTCCTCTATGGGATCATAATATAGAGGAGGAAAAAAATCAGACTGGTACCATGGGAAGCATAGTTAATTTCCAAGAACACGTTTTGCTTTTACACATGTACCACTAGAGGCAATTGCCTACCCCTCTCAGTAAGGATGCTAATTAATAGTGATAAATGTGTTTGCAAGAATAAGTCCATGTCAAGACTAACATTCACTGTATTTCCTTTCCCATCCCAACTTATTTAAGGAAGACACTCCAATTAGCACGGATAACAAGGTTATCTGTTCTAAGGGTGGCTGTAAAGCAATGAGAATTGCAGAAGAGGCCCAGGGAAATTTGCCTTATTATCTGGTGCAGAGGGGGGAAAGATGGATATAGAATCAGAGAACTTTGGTGTGCTGCTCAATTCTGCCACTGTTTCCCCTTTGTGACTTTGGAGAAGTCCCTTCTCCCCTCCATGTCTCAGTTTACTCCTCTGTATCATAAGGAAGTAAGACAAGATGACCTCCTAGTTACCTTTGACCTCTAAATCTCTGACCCTTTGACTTTATGGGTACCGCAGAAGATTCTGATCACAAAGAACTTGCGTGCTTAGGGGAGATTTTGTGAAGAATTAGTAAAAAAAAGTACCTATCAAATTGCAGTAAGGGGAGCAGTTAGAAAAGAAAAGACTACAAAAAAGATTTAAGATAAGAAAGTGAATAATCCTTCCTGCCACATCAGCACCTGTGATGGTTGTCTTTTACAAGAAGTCACGACAACAAATATTCCCACTGTTATTCTTTGGAGCTTACAAAGTTTATCGTAGAAGCCTTCTCTTAGCACTAGTTAATAGAAAGAGCAAAGAGTTTGAGCTCAGAGAACTTGGATTTAAATCTCTGCTCTGCTACTCTTTGTGTGACCTATGCAAACAGAATCACTCCATTTTATGGATCAGGAAACTGAGTTTTAGAAAGTCAATCACTCGCCTTTTGTCAACTAGTTAGTATGTAAGCACCCGGGTCAATTCTCAGACCTAGGGCTTCTGATCTCATATCTAGGGCTACAACTATACCGTGCTGCAATTATAGTAGCAATTGTCTTTCTTAGTCGTATAACATTATATGTATAACAAATATTACATTACCAACTAAGCCAAAGGTACAAAGCATCCCTGTTTCAAAAGCACAGTGTAGATAATCTTCATTGTTCTTTGGGAAATTGTCTGGATGTACTTGTAGATGAGTGATATCCACTTTGCAGTAGCAACTCAAATATTTGAAAGATTAGTGCCTTATGCTTATTATTAACTCAGAGCCTAGCATAGAAAGCAAGTAGATTGGAGTGTAGAGACAAGAACTCTGGGGGTCTCCAATTTACTTCAACTCAATGTCTTTTCAAGGAGCATTGACTTTGGGTCTAGAATTATGTTAAGTTCAATGGGATGGGAGAGAAAGAATAGTTTGTATTTACATAGCACACACATACATTTATATGTGTGTTATGTGTATATATATATATATATATATTTGCATATACATATATGTATATATACACGTGAAGTGATTTGCAAACTATTTCGTCTGATCTTCACAACAACCCTGTGATATAGGTGATATTATCATTCCCATTTTACAGAGGAGGAAAATTGAAGCTCCAAAAGGTGCAGTTATTTGTTCCCGGTTTCATAACTACTAAGTGTCTGAGGTGGAATTTGAACACAGATCTTTCTCATTCTAAATACAATATTCTGTCTACCATATGTAGTCCTTCTCAAATAAGAACTATAAGGATAAGATGTGATTCCTGCTGTCACAGAGCACTGGGAGACACCTGAGAGTGAAATAGCACATGACCAGACTAGTTCTAAGCCCAGATGTTAGGCCATGAGGGCTCTGAGGAATAGCCTTGGAATCACCACCTGCAAGAGCCCTTGAGGGCTTTTGCTTAGCACAGCACTTTATTGCCCCAGACTTCAGCCACCCTTAGTTCCACAGGTGACTTAGAAGTCCCAGACCATGAATCTCAGTGATCACCTCCAATTTGCACCCTACACCAGGGAAGCCAAACCTTTCTCTTTAAGAGTCCCTGTGACCTATTTTGACTGGTTTGGATGATTCTACTTCAGACAAGAGCTTTGAAAGCTGTTGGAGAGTCATTGAAATAATTTATGTAAGGTACTTAGATCTGCTTAGAAAAGGAGTGCCAAAAAGATGGAAGTAATGCAATTCTGTGATGACAATATTTAGGAAGGAAACTGTAAGACTATGCAGTAACTTTAACCTCACTGGGCTGCAAGCCAGGTGAGACCTATCCAAGAGAGGGAAGCCAGGAAGAAAACCAAACCCATCTATTTGTAGATCAGGATTGAAGAAAAGGGCTTGGGAGCCTCCCAGACAGGACTTGATGTTTAATAATCAATTATGATATATTGTACTTTGGACTTCAACACGAAGTAATATAACTCTTAGGTATCATGAACAAATAAGGACAAAGTATCTCTAATGGTCAAAGGCACTTGGCTAGGCCTTCCAGGTGCCCATGCATCCTCCACAGCTTCCACTGAAGCCTTCCCTTAGTGCTAGTACAAAGAACACTGAATTTGTACTCAGAGGATCTGCGTTGGAATCCCAGATGAACTACTTTCTGCTTTTATGACCTCAGGGAAGTCACTGAAACTTTCTGAATCGCAGTTTCCATGTCTGAAAATGAGTGTCAAACAAGTGACCACTAAAATTGTTCCAACTCTGAAGTCCAGTATTGCAGAGCAAAATTTTGCTTCTCTGAACTAATGTTATTCTTGTGGTCCAAGCCACTCATTAACCTTTGGTCACATGTGGCCTTGTAACATCTCTCTTTTTGTCTTGACATGTCCATTAAATTTTATAATTAATCCTTTTATTTGTTCATGTCTTCTCTCCCAGATTAGATTGTGAGTACCATGAAAGCAGGGACCAGATCTTCTACCTCTGTGAACCTTGTATAGCACAGAACACAGGGCCTCTTGCCTATGGTAAGTTCTCACTAAATATCTATTCTTTTGATTTACAAATACACACACAAGCACACAGGTTTAGAACTAAAAGGGATTTTCCAGGTCATTGAATCCACCTCCCTCGTTTTAGAGATTAAGAATAGGAAACAGATTGGAAGAGGATGATTTTCTTGCCCAAGATCACACAGATGGTAATTAGCAGAACTGAGATTAGAACCCAGGTCCTTTGACTCCAAATTCCCTTTCTTTTGTACCATGCTCTCAAATCACATAGATGTATTTGATAAGTCCTTGCTATCTAGAAATTTACTACTACTCTTAAAGCCATATTAGGATCTGAGTTATAACCATGAATGTCCCCATAAGTCCAGAGTCACCTTTGAGAAGGTGGAAGTCCTCTTCTGACTTTAGCGGCTATATAGATTCAAAGAAACCAGTGGGGGCTAAAACAATTCCAACCATACCTCCCTATCCCCTGAATTTTTGATTGACCCAGGCTGGGTCATAGGGAGGCAAACAGAGGATGATACAAATGGGGAGCTGTCCCAGATTCAGAAAGAAAGTCTGGGGAAACTGAAAGCTTCAGAGTCTCATTCCAAAGTCATCAGGAAAACCCAGAACCTACTCAGCCAACAAATCTAGGGTAAGCACTTAGCCCCAGACTTTTCACACAGTAAATACTTAAATATCTCAAAGTTATTTGCACTGAACGAAGGGTTCCGGAGAGGACCCTGCCACAAAAACCAAACTCTGAGGAATAAAACTTGAGGGATAAGGCTGCCCAATTCTTCTTCCTTATCCTCATAATCCTATTTTTCTAACTCCCCCTTCATTCCTAATAATCCCTCCTCTTTCTCCTGTTGCTGATTTAGATTTAAGACACCATCCTATGAGATGTCATCCATCACTATCTTAGGAAGAAGCCCTGGTGTATCTACATGTCTCCTGCAGTCCTGTCCTGGGAATGGCAGGAGTTTGAAGGAAAGTCTATATATCCTAATGAAGGGTATTCTATTTTAGAACTACTCCCATTTGGCCAAGTGCTGCTCCATTTCCAGGACATTTCTTCAATAACAAGCTCACTGAAATGGTTTCATTAGAATACAAAATGAAAAAATAGTTTTTAAAGAGAGAGATTCTAGAAGTTCTCTTTTTAAAAGTCGTATGTTCGCATTAAACATTGCATACGAGTAAAGATTCCAGAAGGAAAAATGAGAGGAGATGGCCACCCAGAAAACTCAACATGTTTTATTTGCTTAATGTTCAGTATCAATAACTCTTACATTTTTGAATCCTCCCTCCAAAGTGTTAGAAACATAAGGAAGCAGCATTACTAACAAGTCCTATGCTTCGTCCTTGCCACTGTGTATGTCTCTCTGACAGCGCATTGTAAGACCAGGAGATGGGGGCTAGGAGCTCTTCCTTGGCCAGTCCATGGTCATAGCAGTTAGAGGCTGTCCAGTGGCCTGTTCTCAACAGGATAAGACAACACAAAAAAAATGTTGTAGAAAACATGTGTGTATGTGTGTCTGTGTGTGAATATACTCAAGATTTGCCTGTCAAACAATCTGTTTTATTCAAATGGTTTCACCAGAGCTATATTGGCTCCATAATAAGGCTAAAGAGGAATAATGTAGTAGTTGATCCTTAATATTGAGGAGAGAAAAGAGATGGTGAGGATATTCAGGGCCAAAGCTGAAAATGTGATAGAGTTAATGTTTCTCACATGTAAACATGCCCTTTGCCTCAATTTGAGTAATTTGTGTACTTTGTTAGTGTCTCTGGACACATCACTCTTGAATTTCTTGCCCGGTATGATCTGGGGACATGGGAAGAAGCCACAATTGCTCAGAAGGTTCAGTCTAAAAAAGAGCTGCTGGTAGGGGGTGGGCTCCAAACCACCAACAAAGGCTAGCTAGTTATCACCTTGTAAACAATGTCCTTGGTCACAGAAGTTGTCCAGCACTAAGCCTTGACCGAACTTGCAGGCTAATTATCTGGCCAAAACCTGAGACCCATTAAAATATAATGCCTGCATCAGTAAGGGGCTTACATCTTGTTTCCTGGGTGTGTAAGTTTTTTTGGTTCCTTGTCTATTCTCTAGGGCATTAATCACTGGCTCATGATGAGATTCGCTAGAGGTCAGGGTCCTTTTGTGGGACTCTATTATTCTTAATGTATGCTGGAAATGCTACAGTCTTTGGGAGAGAATTTTGTGCTAGCAGAACCAAAAGCAAGTGGTCAATGGTTCTGCTGAGATGCGACTCATAGGATCTGGTTAAAGACAAAAAAAACAGGTCTCACCTTTGCTCAAGACCAGGTAGGGGAAAACAAACCAACCACATCAAAATAATGGAAAACACCAATATTAAAGCCCATACAATAGATACCTAGATCAATTTGTTAAATTCTTGTGAGGTCAGGTGTATGTTAGAGAGAATTCTCGTTCAGGCACAGAAGCCTAAGATGGGCCTCTGAGGTCTTTTCCATTTAGATTTTTGATTCCAAGAAGATAAGCAGTCTGGGCAGCTGGGTGGCACAGTGGATAGAGTATCCACCCGCCCAGCCTGGAGTTAGGAACAGTCATCTTCCTGAGTTCAAATCTGGCCTCAGACATCTACTAGCTGTGTGACCCTAGGCAAGTCGCTTAACGCTGTTTATCTCAGTTTCCTCACTGGTAAAAATGAGCTGGAGAAGGAAATGGCAAACCATTCCAATATCTTTGTCAAGAAAACCCCAAATGGGGTCACAAAGAATAGGACACAACTGAAATGACTGAACAACAAAAAGCAATCAACAAGCATTTATTAAGTACCTTCAATGTACCAGATCCTATGCTAGGCACAAGGGATACAAGGACAAAAATTATAGAGCCTCTGACCTTAAGGTGTTTACATTCTAGCTAGGGAGACAACAGGTACCTATATAGGCATATACAGAAAAAATATAAGGTAATTGTATGGCACTGGTAAGGACAAGAGTGGGTCAGCAAAGACCTCATGCTGAAACGAGCATTTGAGGGGGACTTTCAAGAAAACTCGGCATTCTCAAAGGTGGAAATGAGGAGGGGATGCATTCCAGGTACAGGGGGAGGGGGAAAGCCATTGCAAACCAATGACGATGGAGACAGGAGGCCCTAAGAGAGGAAATGCCAGAAAGCCAGTTTGGCTGGACCACAAAGTATGTGAAGGGGAGATGATCTATTGGAACCACATTCATCTGAAGACATACTGAGAGATGGCACAACTTACTTGCAATTGAAGTACAAGTGCTTCTAAATGGCTGATTTCACATGATTCTGAGATTTGCAATTTGAAAAATGAAGTTGTGTGATATACCTTCCTCAAATCTCTCAGGTACATATTCCTTCTAAAAGGTCATGTAGCGGCTCAGCCTCCCCAAAGCTGTGGGGTGCATATCACAAAATAAATAATGCCCTCCTTCATTCCTAGCACATAATAGGTGCTTAATAAATGCTTTCCCCTTCATTCATCTAGCAGGTTCATTCTGTTTAAAGTTGTGCAGTTTATACTCTTTTCTTTAAGCTATGGACGTATGACCTATATTTTTCTCAGACACATTGGAGTATCTCTCTTACCCAAAGCCACACAATGCACCTTCATCCACATTTTTTCAGCCAACCCAATGTACTAGATTTTCCCACTTGTTAGTATTGTAAGCAAGGGAGGGTAATAAAAAGAAATAGCAAAAGGAAAACTTTGGAACACTCACTGGGGCCAAATGAAAGAGGACCTGCCTGCAAAGGAGCTCAGAACCCCAAAGCCTGGGGAACATCTATAACCAAAGTGTCTCCTGCTAACTGGATCCTCTTTAGACTCATTTAGTGTGTTTGGGATTTTCTACAAGCTGGTTCCACTAGCCAGAAAGGAGACAAAGAGAATGCAGCCAATACATGCATCCATTCTATACATTAGAAAGGAGGTTTTCATGCAAGTGGTGACAAAGGACACCAATTTTGGGAATGGAACTTAGTCTGCTGATCCAAAGGGTGAAAATCAATTACACCACAGATCCTGTAGCAATATTAACTTAGCATGCAATTTGGGGGGGGTTCTTTCAGACCCCAATTTATCCTTTTTTACATTATTTGTACATAGTTATTTGCATGTTGTCTCCCTCATTAGACAGAAATCCTAGAGAGCAGGGACTCTTGTTTTGTCTTGCTTTTGCCTGTGGTTAGCACAAAGCTTGACACATATAGGTGGCTAATCAATAATCATTGATTGACTTGACTGAAGCAGTCCTGGGATCTTTGAAGCATCTTTACTATTCTGTTACTATAACCTCAAGCTCACCAAAAAGTTATTTTTCTCAAAAGATGATAGCTCTAATGTTGGTAGGGACCCCGAAGGTCAATCAGTCCAACTCTCTCATTGTTCAGATGAAATTAAAGCCCAGGGAGCATATCACTTGCCCAAAAATCACATACGAAATAAGAATCAGAGGTAGTTATTGAATCCACCCGAATTGACTCTAGAGACAATTCTCTTTCCAATGGTCCAGTCTGCCTCCTATCATCCCCACCAGCCAACTCCTGGACTAACTGTCTATCAATCACTCCTTGAAGATATAATATGGAAGACCCTTATTAAAATGAAAATACTGAATTCAGGAAGTATTTTTAAATACCTACAATGTGCCTAGAACTATTCTGGGCTCTGGGCTTCCAGAGAATTATGGAGCTGAAATTCTGGCTCCAAATAGCCAACAACTCAAACATATAAAAGAAATTTGTGTCTGTATGTCATAGGCTGCCTTGTTCTGTTCTCTAATTACCAAGAGGGGTAAAGGAACAAAAGGCAGGACAAACTCCGCACTCTGTAAATTTGGTATTTGATTTTTGTCTCTTTTTGTACATTTGAGAAAAACCTGACTCTCACCAAAAGGAATAGGATGACAGATTTCTTGTTTCCAGTTTTAATATCAGACATTTTGTTCTAATATAAATTGCTTACTGTACTGCTGTTTTCTCTAGGTTTGCCCTCTATAGAAGGGTAGATCAAACAGTACTTTCATCATAATGCTAAGGAAGCTTTATGTGGATTTAAGGTTAGGTAAGAGCTGGGTTGGAACCTCAATTCCAAAATTCACTAGCTAGGTGATCATTTTTTGCCCTTTGAGACCAGATAGACCAAGGTTAATTCATCTTTCTTACAAGAATCTTTCAAATACAAGATGCCAGATATCATCTCCCCTAAATTTTATCTTCTCCAAGATGAATGTCATTGGCTGCACATCATGATAAATAAGGTGCTGGACTTACAAGTAGAGAGTCCTTACTATACCAGTGTAGTAACAACTTTTTTCTTAAAATGTCAATTAATTATGGATGGTTTAATGATGATCACCTCTTGGAAAACAGACCAATGGGGGCTCATGAACTAGCTAAAAAACCACACACACACACACACACACACACACACACACACACACACACTTCAAAGCCTCAGGACTATACCTAGAGCCCTGACGAGATAGCGTAGATGCATTCTGAGGATTGACTTATTAGTTCAAGTGGGAGTTGAAATGGTAGCTCCAGAGCGCATGCTACATCAAGGTCCTTCACCATAAGATTGCCATCCTCTACATGCTCATCAGCATTCATTCCCAAAGGGATTGAAGGAAAAAAAGCCAATCTGATAGGTCAGGAGAGAGTATTGTGAAACTGTCACCTCCTTTTTTTTCCTAGACATTAAGCTATACTTGAAAGCTGTTTGCTATAATAGAGAGTTGTCTAAAAAGCTAGGGAGTTACAATTCAAGTGCCTATGCCTAAACCCCCACTAAGACATGATAAGCTATTTTGGTTGCCACGGTACACTGACATTAGAGTTCAAGGTACACTAAAATCCACACATCACCCCATGCTCATGAGTACTGTTGTCTTGCCTCTCCCCACCCCCATTCCATACTTGGGAATTTTTTAACCCAAGCAGAGAAAACTATTATACCTATTAAATTTCATCTTATTAGATTCAGCCAATTACTCTTGCCTGTTGAGATCTTTTTGGATCCTTACTCTTTCATCCAACGTTAGCTCTCTGTCTTAGCCCCATTTCATTTTCAAATTTGACAAGCATAACTTCTATATCTTCCACCAAATTGCTGATAAAACAAAAATGTTTAACAGCCCAATCTCAAAGATAGACTCCTTCCTCTTCAGACCTCACAGAGCACTTTATTTTTTTCAACTCCCTAATGTAATTATGTAGGCATGGGAGTTCTTTGTGGAGCCAGACCACTTTGCTTGGCCTCTACCAGAAGGCAGAAAAGAAAGGGGGAAAGGACTTTCTCTCTTTGCTTCTCCTACATCCAACTAGCTATGTCATTAGGGCAACTGAACCAATTAAGAAACAATTAATTGAGTCAAGAACAGAGACACATCCAAGGACAGACAATATGAAGAGATTGTCACCCAAGGGAAGAGAAATTTTCTGCAGGGAGTATTACTCTTCATGGCAGAGAAGAGCATCAGTTGTCATTCAAGAAAGAAAAATTCCTTTGGAGCTCTATTGAGGAGTTCACCCAGCAAAAATATTGAAATCAAGGAGGGTTGCCTAAGGGCTCTTCAAAGAGAGAAGGGTCTTCCATGCCCTTCAGGACCAGGAGTTGTACTCTGGGCAGAACTGAAGCAGCAAGGTACATTAGGGAGAGAAAGGAGGAGGCATGTGCCAGGTGCATCAAACCAACACTGCCTCAACCATCACCTCCTTTCAGAAGCCAGTACAGATAAACCAGGACTAAAAGTCCTAGTGATATCAACACCCTCCAGACCACTGACCCTGCTTCCAGCCCCACTCTTCAGCTTTTGTCTTGAGAAGCTATCCCTATCAAGAAGAGGCCTACCATTGTCACCACCACCACCACTACTAACAACTGCTATTGATAAGCAGATTTATACACAAGAGTCCTGGGAACATGAGTACCCCACACTCAGTACACACATAAACATGCACACATCCTCTTCTGCTATCAGCCTAAACACTAAATAACTCAGGCCAGTCATAACTCAGACCCCAAGTAGAAGGGGATGGTTGAAGACGTTGTTCCCAAGAGCCCTAGGAATAGCAAATCCCCCCAGATCAACGATCCTGCTTCCAACCCAGATCCTGAAAGAATTATCCAGGAAAGTAGCTTGGCAGACACTAGGCACAGACCAACATCTCACAGCATATGCCAAGATAAGGTCAAAATGGGTACATGATTTAGACATAAAGGGTGATGCCATAAGCCTAATTTATGAAGCATGGAAAAATATAACTGTCAGATAGATGGGAAAGGGAACACTTTATGACTAAACAAAGAGATAGAGAGGCTCATCGGAAGTAAAATAGATAATTTTGATTACATGAATTTAAAAAGATTTTGCACAAACAAAACCAATGGAGCCAAAATTAGAAGGAAAGCAGGAAATGGGAAAATTTTACATCATTTCTCTGATAAATGCTTCATTTCTCAAATACATAGGAAACTGTGTCAAATTTATAAAAATAAGAACCATTCCCCAGTTGATAAATAGTCTAAAAATATGAGCAGGCAGTTTGCAGAAGAAATTGAAGCTATCAACAATCACATAAAAATTTTCTAAATCACTATTGATTAGAGAAATGTAAATCGAAACAACTCTGAGATACCATTTCATACCTATCAGATTGGCTAACATGACAGAAAAGGAAAATGACAAATGCTGGAGAAGATATGGAAAAATTTGGACACTGATGCTTTATTGGTGGAGTTGTGAACTGTTCCAACCATTCTGGAGAACAATTTGGAACTATACCCAAAGGGCTATAAAACTGTGCATACATACCCATTGAACCATCAATACCACTACTAGGTCTGTAATCCAAAAAAAAAAATTAAAGGAAAAAGACCTATATGTACAAAAATATTTATAGCAGCTCTTTTTTGTGGTAGCCAAGAATTGGAAATTGAGGGGATGCCCAGCAATTGGGGAAGGGTTGAACAACTTGGGGTACTATGATTGTGATGGAATACTATTATGCCATAAGAAATGAGCAGGGTGATAGTTTCAGAAAAAAACCTGGGAAGACATACATGTACTGATGCAAAATGAAGAGAGTGGAACCTGGGGAATATTGTAATAGCAATATCATAAGGCTGATGATTAACTGTGAAAGATTTAGATATTCTAATCAAGTGATCCAAAACAATTACAAAGGATTCATGATGAAAAATGCTATCTACCTTCAGAGATAGAACTGATGAACTCTAAGGAACTCTAAAACATACTTTTTTCACTGCCTTTATTTTTCTTGCCTTTTTGTAACATGCCCAATAGGAAATATGTTTTACATGTGTAATTCATATGTGTAATTGATATATTGCTTACCTTCTTAATGGATGAGGGAGGGGTGGCACGGAGGGAAAACATTGGGAACTCAAAATGTAAAATGATTAATGTTAAAAATAAATGAATGAAATTTTTGCAAAGAAAGAATTGTCCAGGGAAGCAACCCTTGTGAACATGTGTCCTGGCAACTGATTTTGTAGCCCTTTATTCCACTAGAGCCTTAGGTACTGAAAACTCAGAAAAGTTCTTGAAGCCAAATTCCTTGACACCATCAGAAGGTTAAAAACAAAACCTGACATAGCTTTATCATTGAAGTAGGCACTAAAGAAGAAGCATTATTATTTGTTTTGTGGCTGTACTGGTAGGACCACCAGACCTTTCCATTTGACTTGCACCGGTGACCTCTCCTCCAATTAGAATATAAGCTCCTTGGGGCACCTAGGTGGCACAGTGAGTAGAGCACTGACCCTGGAATCAGGAGGACCTCAGTTCAAATCTGGCCTCAGACACTTGATGTATTTGTTACCTGTGTGATCTTGGGCAAGACACTTAACCCCAATTGCCCTGCCCTCCCCCTCCAAAAAAATTTTTAAAAATATAAGCTCCTAGAAGATAGGGGCTTTCTTGCTCTGCTATTTGCATCCCATGTTTTGTATAGCGCTTTGCACAAAGTAAGCAATCAATGAATACTTCATTCATTCATTCAAATCATTTATCTTTTTTCTCTTAATATCCCTACTAAACTATTAAGCTCCATTTGGACAGTAAGCCATGGCCTATCTTCATTTTATTTTTCCCCAAGTACCTAGCACAGTGTTCTGCATATAGTAGATGACAAATAAATATTTATTGGATGACTTAATGTGAAAAAGCCTTAACAGGTAGACTAAGAAATCTGACTTTCACCCTCCAATCAATGGGGAAATCCTGAGGTTTTGTAATTGGAAGAATGAATCTTAGAGTTCAAGTTATTTAACATATACCTGATGGAGGATCCCTTGTCCTCCTTTTTTTCAGCAAGTAAGGGCTCATCCAGCCAGAGTAGGTAAATCTCCAATAAAAAAACAAGCTGCTACTTCCAAAGGCAGTGCGTTCTAATTTACTGCAGCTCTGATGGTTTAGATTTTCCTTACTAGCAAATAACTAGTTCCTGGAGTAACATAGTTAATTGTGTGCATCAGAAACAATATTCTGGCAGGTGTGTGAACAATAGTGTGTGGAGAAAAGAGATTGGAGGCAGAAAGACAAATTAAAAGGTTCTTACAATAGCCCCAAAGAGAGATGATAAAAGACTGAGTGACGTTGGTAGCAGTAGGAAGAGAGGGAAAGACCGATCCCCAAAACACTGTGGAGTTAGAATAGATGAGACTTGGCAACTGGTTGGACACCACAGTGTAAAGGCAAGGGAGGAGTCAAAGCAAGTTCTGAGGCCGGGTGTTTATAAGGATGGCAATATCATCAATTAAAAAAAAGAAAAATTGAAAGGGATAGATTTTTGCATGGCAGACTCAGGGTAGGTTCAGTTTTGGTTATATAAGCTTTGTTCTCTGTACGTCTAGGACTCATTCAATAAGGACAAAAACTCAAGGGAGAGACTGTGTCTGGATAGAGAGACTTTGGAAAAGTTTTCATGGGGGTCATAATTGAGACCATGGAATTAGATAAAAATGATTGAGGAAGACTGTAGAAAATTAAAAAAGAGAGCCTGGGTCGGAGGGAGTAGAAAGAAGAATAATCAGTAAAGGAATAAAAGGAGCAGGAGGCAATAGGCATCCAAAGAGCGAGGCAAGTCATGAAAGCCAAGGAAGGGGAGAGGAGAGTATTAAGAAGGGAGCAGAGTATTTCACAGTGTCAAAAGCTGTAGAAAGTTTAAGGAGGATGGGAAAGTAACCATCAGTATCCATGCAGAGACCTTTGATGACCCAGGAAAATAATGCTTTCATAATTCATAGATTGAGATTTAGGAAAGAACTTAAGAGGTCATGTAGTCAAATGATTATTTTACCGATGAGGTACCAGATAACCAGAAAGGTGAAGGGTCTTGGCTAAGATTCTGCTTGTTGTGAGTGCTAGAGACAGGATTTGAACCTAGGTGCTTTAGTTATCTCTAGGGCTCTTTGCTGATAGAGAAGTGGAAATGGAAGCAGGATTTCAGGGGACTTAGGAATAAGTGGGTAGTTTCTGTCAAAGGTAAAATGTGTGTTTAATAAACATGTTAGGCTCAGGGGTGTGGTTGTCTGGTTGCTGTTAATAATGACATTTCCAATTTACAGCAAGGGTAAAGGTTAAAACTACCACGGAAATTAATATTATTGCTTTATGGTGCTCTTGCCCAGAAATAAATAGGAGCAGGAAATGGAGCAGGATGAAGAAAAAGATCTGTAGAAAGAGAAGAAAGTGGAGCGAGACACAGAAAAGAAAAAGAATGAAGAGTTATTACTAGCATTTTTTTATGCTGGGCATAAAAAGCATGCTTTCAATTCATTTGGAAAGTTGAAGGGTTGGGGGGCAGAGAATTCAGGACATCACTGGTGAGGCTTCTACTATGGCAAGGAAGCCAAATGGGACTGCAGGGCAGCAAGTTACCATCTGGTAGCTTCCTGTTTTAACTAATTATTCATTGTGTGCTAAGCTCAATTGCGTCTATGCTGCTGGAGGACTAAAAGCACTATCAAAGCCCCCCTCCAACCCCATAAATTCCTTGGGGAAAAGCCCTGATCATGCCACTCTAGTTATAGCCCTAGTTATAGGGGCAAAATGTGAAAATTTTAAAAATGAAGGCACAAATAATGAAGGGCCATTAATATGTTAAATTCAATGTCAAATCACCTGAGAATCCAGATGACAGTAGCAAATCCTAAAATGCAAATCTGATGCATACATAAGGAGGGTTCATTTCTTTTTTGGTCACCTAACAGGAGACCTGGGAAGTCATTCTGGTCCTCTGAATGGCTTCTCTTGTAGCTGAACACTGCATATGGGGAAACAGGTCTTGAGGAATTGGAAAGTGACACTGGAACACTCAATTAAATTGTATCCTGTCAGCAAAGCAATCGATGACATCCTCCATTAGGGCAGCCCGGCAAAGGAGCACACAACAAAATGTGCTGTTAGCTAGCTGTCATATTTATTCACAAGCTACTTTCAAGGTATTATTAGACCAAGACTTAAATACTTGGCTAAGCACCTGAGGAACACTAACATTTAACAGGCTCGTCAGAACTTTTAAACTCTCAGGAAGTTATGAAAGCAACTAAAGGATTTCTTTCATCCTGATGCCCAGTCCTTAGCCTTGTCAGGACATCATTCCCCAAAGAGTGAACTCCAACCATTTGAAGAAGATGTGACTTTATCCATGAGCTTTCTGTTACTCAATAGAAAGAAAGAGTAATCCTGGACAACTCAAAAGTGTTCTTTAGAAGGTAAAGTTGTACATTGGAGAAGCCCAGGGCACTGAAAACTCCAGGATGAGTCTGGCTAATGTCAATAACTTCCTAATCACTCTGGTCAAACAGTCTGTCATTTCAGTGGCAAAGAAACCAATCAAGTTGGTCTAGTAAAGTCTAGACAATTAAGTAGATGCATAGTTGATTGCTTAACTTTTCACATGCATTGGATTTGCTATGAACCTGTACTATAGGGAACTCTTAAAAGAAAAACCCTTCCATCAGTGGAGATCTCAGCAACTTATGGTCTTAGATAGTTCCCTGTAGTTTTAAAAGACTAAGTGGCCTTCCCATGTTCACACAACTAGGAGATGTCAGAGGCACAATGAACTCATCTTCCTTATTCAAAGGTCAACACTATTCATACTGCCTCTCAATTTTTCACATATTATAACCATCATTATAAACAAGAGCAGTCATAAATATACTTCACTGGATCTGTGATCTGATCAGTATGGACACTCCTTCCAATGATCCAGGTGTCAGGGACCAACACTATGTCATCCTACTTGACTCTTGACTATGTCCTCTCATAATTCCCTACAGAGGGTCGACCATACTGTGGAATATGGACCTTTCTATAGATCTCTGGTATGTAAAAGGACTCCAGTGAAGCACATGGGCAGTTCATAATTTGTTCTTTACCCTTGCTATATGACCCATTCACCTTCCTTTCTGGTCATGCATTTCATATCATTCCACACTCCCTGCCCAAGAAGCTTCAATGGCTCTCTATTGCCTTTAAGATAAGATAAACTTCATTGATTTGTCATCTAAAGCTCTTCACAATCTTACTCCAGCCTATTTTTTTTCTAGATTGATTACATCTTTCCCTGCCCTTTGCCCCATCTTCCCACTGCCAGGTTGTCTATGGTTCGGCTAAACTGACCTACTTCACACTCCTCATGCATGGCATTCCATTTCCCACCCCTGAGGCTTTGTGTAGGCAGTAATACATGCATGGAAAGCTCTCTTCCTTGCCTCAACCTCTTGCAAAACCCTTGCTATACTCCAAGGCTCAGTTTAAATGCCGCCTCCTACAAAAGACCTTCCCTGATTTCCCAGTGCTTAGTATCCCCATGACTGGAGAAATATATAATTCTTCTACTCACTTAATGGTCTTCCAGAGTAGGGACTGTTTCATTTTTGCCTTTGTATTGTCAATGCCCAGCACAGAGCCTAGCACAAAGCAGTTACTTAAATGTCTATTAAATAGAATTGAAGCTCTGATGACATCCTTTCTATGTTTCCTGTGCTTCTTCTATCACAGAATAATGAAATAATAATAATAATAACTTCCATTTCTGTGAGTGCTTTATGATTTACATCCTCCTCAGCAACACTGTCTGAGGTGGGTGGCCTTTAACTGGGCTCCTGACAGTATGAAAGATTCCCTCCAAACAGTCCCTCACCAAGTGCAGATTTGACTCCTGCCCTCCAAGCCACCATGTTCTGCCAACACACTGGTGCTCAGACAAAATGTGACATTCTCATTGTTACTGAAGACCTCCCTTGTTTTATTACACCTCTCTGCCATTAGTTCTGGGTGTGGTGAAAGATGGGAAGCTAATGTTTTTTGTGGACTGAGTACAGGGATGCAGAATGGATACAAAATGAAGAGATTTAGAAAACGCCATAATTACCATATAGAGTTGTTTTAAACACATTTTCTTAAATGCAATTGCTTAAATGAGCTAGCAGAAAGAACAAGGGTGAGCACTATACGGTAAGGAGGAAGATAATGGACGGATATGTTAACAGGCTACAAATTATGTATTTGAACATGTGACCCCTTCTCACCCCAAACCTCCACCTCTCTGAAAAATCAGCAGCATCCCAGGAGCATATTAGGTCACATTAAAATAATTGCAGAGACTGAGCCCAATGGACTATTCTGGGTTCATTCAGTGTTTAATGTCATCAGTAGCTCATATAGAGTCTGTTAAAAACTTAATGGGCTCTATTATACATCTGAAAATCACTTGACTCCGTTCACCCAGCCCACTGTACAGAGGAGAGCCTTCTCTTCTGGATTTCCTGCCATCTTACTCTTAGAGGAAGACAGTGATTACTGGGACTGTTCTTTTCTTCTCTGAATATAAGGAACATGTTCAGGAAAGGCCAAAAAGTGTCTATGAGGGCATGCCCACCACGGCAGACTCTAGGAGAGTATGCTTTGCTAAGTCAACCCCCTCTCTAATTCCCATTGCACTTCCATTGGAGACTATACATTTCAGACCAGCTGGTAATGGAGACAGAAGAATTTATTTGCATTGACCCTGCCCCACTTTCAAATAGTTGCAGTTCCTCCTAAGGGACACAGGGATATTGGAGAAGAGTGAAGTTAATTAAGTTGATTAAGCAACTATTATATGCCTAAAATTACCTAAGAAGCTAGTCAGATAAAGACGACCCTTGCCCTCAAGAAGCTGACTATTGACTGATGACAGACACAAGGTCAGACACACAGGAAGAAACAGAGAACAAGACAGAGTGTTCCCAGGCTATGATAACCACACCTTCTACCTATGCCTGGAATGTATGCTTCTTTTACCTCTTCCTTTTAGAATCCAGAGACATTTGAACCCAGGTCCTCTGATTCCAAAACCAGTTTTTGCTTGTTTTTTTCACTGTCCCAAGCCAAATTGAATGCAGAGTCTAGCAAAAAAAATGCCTCTAGTTTACCTTTTCTAGTTTACATGGGAAGGAGATGGAGGTCGAGGGGGGAGGATGCAGTTCCTCAGTCATTCTCCTTCCTCACCTGCTCTGTAGCAAAGGCAAAGGTAGACAGGGCTGACCACTGAAGAATGAAGCAATGGGGCTTTGTAAGTTTCCTATGAGTTTGGCAGGAAGATGATGGATTGTGATGTTTGTTTTTTGGTATTATTTGGGGACACCCTAGCCTATTCTATGGGAACAGAGTTAGATTAGTTATTCAAGTTGATACAGTGAGGGGCTATGTTAAGCATGGGGTGATGTGAGAAGAAGAGGAAGAGGAGGTAGAGAGAGACAAAGTTTCTAACCTCAGAAGCTCACTGTCTAGTTGGGCGATGGAGATGAAATATAGAGGGCCATCTCCAGTCACCCTGGTGTATATCTTGCCGCTAGACCCAGATAGCTCCGGAAGAGAAAGTGAGGTTGGTGACTTTGCACAGCCCTCCTTTATTTAAATCCAATTCACTTGCATATGGTGGCATCACTTCCCTGATGTCATGGTCCTTTTCAAGAACTAAGGATAAACAACAGGGCCAAGAATCCCTAGCTTCAATCAAGGCTTAGCTCAGATGCCGCCTCTCCTTGGAATCCTTAGGATCCCCTTACTTGTCTGTTCTTTCCTTCGCCTTCAGATCATTATTCATGCATGTGAATGTTTGTTTACTTGTCTCTTTCTACTCCACACCCAGTAGAATGGAGGCTCTTTGAGAGCAGGGACAGTTTAGATTTTTATATTTGTATCATTTAGCGCAATGAGTTACACGTAACTCTGCACTTAATAATTCTTTTATTGGATAGAATATAGGATAAAAAAATACAAGTGATATGGGAACCCAAAAATAGAAAAGAACAGCGTGAGGTGAACACATCATCTGCAATGGCTTTATGAAGGAGGCAGGGCTTACAAGGGTATCCTAAAAGATAGTTAGGAGTTGGGGTGGTAGAAGTAGAGGGGGAGGGGAAAGAAGGAGGGAGAATCAGTTTAATAGTCTTATTATAATCACAGTATAAATAAGGTAGAAATAAAGCAGGCTCCTTCATATGCCTGCAAGTCATTGATTCAGCTAAAAAGGCAATTACCCAAGTAGAATATGAACATTGTCTATCACATTGACATGCAGAGAAAATGCTGAATGATAGGGAACAGTCCATAAAAAAAACTTGGGGAGGTGAAATACCAAACTCTGCCTGTCACACTTTATTATAAGGAACTCAAATAAATCTGCTCAATCTCATCTGCTCGGAGCCAAACATCATTTTTTATTGTAAGGAGGAATGCTGTGACATTTTCTATAGAAATATCTGTAACTGGAGGTCGTCAAGCAGACTCCTTTGCATAAACAGCCATATATGCCCATTAAAATGTTAATTGACAGTGGGGAAACAGCTTGCTGATCCCTGCTTTGTCTGGATGGTCCTATGTCTTCGAGCCGGAAAGGTACCCTTTTTGAATAGAAAGCACAAAACCAAAAATATTCTCCCCATGATCTGCCATCCAGCTAAGCCCATGGCTTCAAGATCACCCCAGAAACACTGGACAGTACCAGACATTTCCACCCTTTTCCCTGGGCCAAGATGAGCCTGACATTAAGGAGAGTATGCTTTTCTCTGTATACAGTCTGTGACATTTAATATGTAAAGTCCCACAGTTGAGCTTTAAAAAAAATCTACTATGCAAATAAAGACTGGGGGAGGTATAAATAGACAATAATTTGTGCGAAAAAGATCTGGAGGTGTCAATGGACTTCATGCAACAGAGCACATAGCAGCTGGTCAGGCCAAACCAGGAGTATTAAGTTTAATTCTGGGTGTCACATTTTAGAAAGTACATTGACAAACTGGAACGAGTCCAGGGGAAGGTAACTAGGATTGTGAGAGGACTTTAGGCACCAGTGGAAAGGATGCTTAGGCAGAAATGAAGAATTATGGAGGACATCATGGGTGTCTTCGCATATTTAAAGGGTTGTCATGTAGAAGAGTAATTAGTCTTACTCTTCTTGGTTGGGGGGTGGGGGAAGAGGAGAAGAGCTAGGAACAATAGATTGGAGTTACAAAAAAGAAGATCTAGGCAGTGATGTTAGGAGGAAAAAAAGAAAGGAAACTTCCTTACCATTAGAGATGTCCAAAAAGTGGAATGGATTGCTTTGGGAAGTGCTATGATCCCCCTGACTAGAGGTCAATATAACCAAAGGTCACAAAGCAGAGGATTTAGTCTGTAAAAGCCTCTAGATGACCTCCCATATTTCTTCCAATTATGAAATAGTGTCACAATATTAGTTATATGGAGCTACCTCTGCTCTTGGTAGGAAAATGTATCTCAGGTTGTCATAGTCTAGCTCCACAAAAAGAAATAAGGGAATGTGGAGGAGTCCACCCCTACCATAAAGAATCAGAGAGGCTGCTTTGTTTATCAAAAGCCAACCTCAAGGCTACAGAAGGTTTTCTTAAAGTGATGATAGCAACTTTTCTCTTGAGACAAGAGAAATTTGGGTAAAATAAAGGAAATGTAGGAAGAATCCTCTCCCCTTCCTCATGTGCTAATCAAAAAACAATAATTTATTAAGTGCTTGCTAAGTGCTAGACCCTTTGACACAAAGAAAAAAAGAATGAAACAGTCCTTCCCTTCAAGTACCTGACACTCCTATTAAGGGAGATAGCATATGTGCATAAAACTATGCTTTCTGGGCAACCACAATAATGTTGCGATGGGTTTACTGGGGCCCTGACAGTCCTTCAAGCTTAGATTTTACCTGTGCTGAAGATTAATGCATAGACCAATTTTTTCTATTAGTGCACATGCAGAAAAATAGCTGCAGGGGCTAGGACACTCCCTGGGGCATCTTTTGCAATGTTAAGGCCCTAGTTGTCCCCATACCCACAATGCTTGACTCCAGTATGATGGACCTTGTAATTTTGATGATATTGGCTCAGCTGCCATGCTACTTACTGCTTCAGGGTCACACTCCTATTAAGGGAGATAGCATATGTGCATAAAACTATATTCAAAATAGTTAGAAGGCTGTTTAAACAGGTAAGCCAATGTGTACTGCAGGAAGAGGGAAGAGGGACATGTATAGTCTAGCTACTTAAGTACATGAGCTCTGGCACCCCACTACAGGGATTCAAGGCTATGCTTTGGGCCACAGTGAAATGGTCATAAGGTTGGGAATGCCAGTGGTGAAGGGCCAAGTGGAGACCAGTCTAAAACAGGTCATTCTATGGAAATGAAATGCAACCAAGACATAGTTTTCCCCATGCCTGAATGATCACGTTGGGGAACCATAGGGTTCCTGTCAGCATTCAGAGAAGCTCATTAGGTCCACAAAGAGCTGCTGTTGCTTTGTTTTAATCACATTCCCATGGCTGTCAACACCAACCTGGTTGGACTCATATCCCCAGAGGAGGAAGTGCAAAGAGTATTAAGGCAGTGACAGGAAATTGTGTGAAAGCCGTGTTCTTGAGACAGGTAAGAAATAGGGCACTATCTAGGTTGGAATTGAGGTAGAGTAAACTGAGAAGCAGAAGCCACAACAGATTACTTGTTATTGTTTGTCATTGTGGGCTCAATTCAATTTAACAAGCACTTATTAAGGAAGGCAGATAAATAATCCTCTCAGCTCCCTTCCAGTTTCTCACCCAAAGGTGACAACAGAAAAAGGGATAACCTGTAAAAAGCTTCCCTCCTTTCTGTCATGCCTGCAAGACAAGAAGGCTCCTTCTGTCCCATAACTGGCCACTTCTGCTATGATCTTGGGCCCATAGACCAGACTCTCACTGGAACCACCAGCTGCTCATGGTGGATCACTAGAATAGCACATGCTCACTCCCTCCATCAGTCATTTATAGAATAAAGTCTACTATACCGCAGCTAGAGAATTACCTTGGAGTAAATGTTCCTTAATAGTGGTGCCCAAAGTGGGGGCTGGGACCATGGCTTGACCCAAAAGGGTTGATGCTCAACTAATAGAAGGTGGAAAGATGGGTCAGTTATGGACTTTTCTACAACACAACTACAGCTCCCCTTTTAACACTTCACCCCTTCCCATAGCTGGTCTCCCATGTGGCTGTCCCAGGTATGGATTGTCAAAGCAGTTTTAACCCAAAAGGCCCAGGCACTTGCAGTAGCTATACAGGCAAGATCCCTTTTCCCTCCATACACACTCACATACCTCTGGAAACTCTACTACTCCTCACTCCATTATCTAGAGGACTCTCTACCCCAGGACTGTTGCTAGGAAGTCCCCTGTCCATCCCACCCTACACACACACACACACACACACACACACACATACACACACACACACACATACACACACACACACACACACACACACACACACACACTTTATTTTTTCTCTGGAAAAGAGAGGTAATGTGGATGGCACTAGTAGATAGCTGTCCTCCAAACCTAGAAGACCTGGGTTCAAGTCCTGCCTCTGACATAGACTGGCTATGTTACCCTGGGAAAGTCACTTGACATCTCACTGCCCTACGCAACTATCCAAGACGAAGTTTTAGAGAAAATCATAGCTTGTATTCGTAAAGGGTGTTCTTTGCAGTATATGAGTTCTTTATACCAGTAAAATCAGAGATCTAACCTTATCCAAAGGATAAGTAGCACAAGATGAGCGGGCATGGATAGGTTGGTGGTTATGTTAATTTTACCCCCCTATTTCCCTAAATTGCCCTATTTCCTTTGGGTGGCCCTGACACCCTTACAGTCTTCCAGATTCTCAGTCTCATCCTAATTCTTCATTCTTCACTCAACTGAAACTACTCTCTTCAAAGTCACCAACGTTTTTTAAATTGCCAAAAATGATGAACTTTTCTCAGTCCTCATTCTTCCAGAGGCATCTGCAGTATTTGATGACCTTGACAATCCATTTCTCCTGGATACATACTCTATCTTTTCTAGTGGTTGGGACCCTTGTCTCTTGTGTTTCTCCTACCCGTTTGACAGCTTCTTCTTAATTTCCCTTGCTGGATCATCCAGATCTTGACCCTTATCTGCAGGTATTTCTCAAGGCTCTATTTTGAGTCCTCTGCTCTTTACACTTGGCGAATTTATCGACTCCCTTGGGTTTATATATCATTTCTATGCAGATTACTTATAGATCTGTATAATCACTAATTTCTCTCCTGGACTCTAGTCTCGTGTCACCAAAAATCCATTGTATATTTCAGACTTGTTGAGTTTGAGACGCCTATGAGAAACATATCAGAACCAAAACTCATTACCCCAACCCCAAAGTTTCTCTTCTGAATCTCCCTATTTCCACTCGGAGTACCACCGGGCTTCTAATCATGAGGGTTGCAAAATTGGTATCCTTGAATGCTTGCATTCCCTCACCTCATCTACTTGGTGGCAAAATCTTGTCATTTCTACATCCATACAGCATCTCTCACGTTTGTCCTCTCTATCCACGTATATACCACCGCCATTCAGGGCCATCTGGTACAGTGACTAGAGCACTGGACTTGATATCACAAAGATCCATTCAGGAAGGACCAAGAAGACACTTGCTTTCTGTATAACCCTGCGCAATTCATTTAACCCCTTTGCATCTCCATTTCCTCATCTATAAAATGAGAGGACTGGAATAGATTGTCTATATGACACTTTCAAGGTATTAATCTATGATCAAATGACTACTGCAATATCCTCCAAGCTGATCTCCTTGCCTTAATTCTCTCCCCACTCCAATCCACCTTCCTCTTTGCTACCAAAGTGATTTTCCTAAAGCATAGGTCTGACCACAAACACACACACACACACACACACATACACACACACACGCACGCATGCACACACATACACATACCCCCAAAACTCATCATTTCTAAAGTATTATTTGATCTTTATCTTTTTAAATTATATTTTGCATAGATTCTATAATATTCATAGCTATTAGTATAGTAATATATTACATAATTTAAAATTAAATAAATACACACATATTGGAGACACATTCTCAAAACTATTTTAGTGATGGGGTACATAAACAAAGTGTGAAGACCATTTAGCTATATAATTTGTATGTGTTGGTCGGTCATTTTCAGTCATGTCCAACCAACTCTTTGTGACCCTGTTTAGGGTTTTCTTGGCAAAGATCCTAGAGTGGCTTGCCATTTTCTTCTCCAGTCATTTTACAGATTAAGAAACTGAGGCAAACAAGATTAAGTGATTTTCCCAACAGTGGTAGAATAGAGAAGGTATCCAGTAGGTATGTGGCAATGCTGAATATGCCCACTTGGCTCTGACTCTGGCCTGTCCCTCCCTACATATCCATGAGCCATTAGGTGGTTTTTAGATAGATAGCCTCCTTCTAAGAATGTCCAACATTGTTCCTTCCACTCCACGTGATGGGGATGAGGCTATCTTGCATGATGGAAATTGTGTATTTGCAGTCATATTTTCTGGCAAACTTGGCTTAGGCTTCACTTACTGGCACCAAGGGGGCAATTGTTTGGCTGGAAAAGAAAGCAAACTGTGTGTCTTTGGTATTGTAAACTTGTGGGCAGGTCCATAACAAAAATCACTTTTTGGCCTCTAGTATATAGAGGCCCTTCCATAGGTTCACTGCCAGGTGTAGTTGGGCTCCACCCAGGAGACCGTCCTGTGCTTAAGCAGCACAGTGTAGAGTGGCATGTATGACCTTGGAGTCCAGGGACTTGGGAACAAGTCCTGGCTCTGATGCTAATCATTTGGGTGACTTTGGGCCAAATTCGTTCTGCTCTCTGGGCCTCAGTTTCTTTATCTATAAAATGGAGATATAAATGACAACACGTGTGCTGCCTTGCTTACAAGGTTGTTGTGAGAAATGAGCTTTGTAAATGTCATGGAGCTAGAGAAATGAGAGTTACTGCTACTCGTGAGGGGGCTTCATGGCAATGACAACATCTCTAATCAATAACATAAAATAAGCGTCTTTTTCCTATTCCTGACTGGCCATAAAATATTCTTCAAGCCTCAAAAATCAGATAAATATTGAAATGTAATTATGAATTTTAATGTATGGCATTGGGTCTAGCAATGCTCCAGAAATATTTACTGTTAATCATGATACACATTAGGTATCATCAATAGAAGTATAAGTTTACATAATTGCCTAGCCTCATATTCTTTCTGTGATGGTTCAGTGCATCCATATGACCTATACATGTATGTTTCTATTCACATACACTGTAATATACCACACAGATGCTACCTTTCTGGAGTGAAGATAATTAGGAAGCTTCAAAGCCCAAATCTATACCCTATAGTTGGTAAGTAGTTTATATGAAAGAGGAAGGAGGGTGATGTTTTTCTTCTGTCCTGGATTTCAACAAGAGAATAGACTCTGCAAAAATCACTTTCTTTGTAGCTTTCTGGGCAACCACGATAATGTTGCGACGGGTTTACTGGGACCCTGACGGTCCTTCAAACTTAGATTTTACCTGTGCTGAAGATTAATGCATAGACCTTTTTTTTTTTCTATTAGTGCACATGCAGAAAAATAGCTGCAGGGGCTAGGATACTCCCTGGGGCATCTTTTGCGATGTTAAGGCCCTAGTTGGCCCCATACCCACAATGCTTGACTCCAGTATGATGGACCTTGTAATTTTGATGATATTGGCTCAGCTACCACACTACTTACTGCTTCAGGGTCACAGAAAACAACGACCACTTTCTCAATTTTTCTAATGTTAAACAGCCCTTTCTCCACAATCTGGCTCCCACTCACATTTCTAGACTGGCTTAATATTACTCCCTTGTATGCATTGTTGCAGTCAAACTGGCCTACAATGTTTCTCCCATACATGATATTCCATTTCCCATCTCTGTAACCTTCCACTCATGGTCATCCATGAATGGAATACAATCCCTTTTCACCTTTGCTTTTTGTAATCTCAAGCTTCTTTCAGCACATAACTACTATACCACCTCCTACACAAAACCTTTTCTACTCCCCCCCAATTTTTACCACTTTCCTCTTGAAATCAGTTTGTATTGTTATGTGTAGGCTTCTCTTTACTTGTGGGTGTTAGTGTATTGTATCCCTCCAAATAAGATTTAAGTTTCATGACTGCAGGGAATATTTTTTTTCTTTGAATCCCTAACCCCTTGCAGACTCTTAAATATTTATTGAATTCTTATTCCTCAAAGTTTCTCTCAAACTTCTTGACCATCACATGGAATCTGTTCAGACAAATATGACTATAAACACATTGGAACTGCCACTGTAGAACTGGGCCACAGTCCTTCCAGGTCAGTGTTCTGCCTCTGAGTAGAGGCGTCTCCAGTGCACAATGTGTGGGAGCTCACTGTTGTTCACAAAGTTCAGCAACATACCCCTAAGCATCTTAGTTCCAGGTCATCAAAGAATTTTATCAACTTTTTTTTTGATCTTCTTTTCAGAACCCTCTGCTAGAACATCAAATTACATGTGTGATACTTTGTGGGAAATAAGAATTCCTTTGAAGTGTCCTTTATTTATCTCTCTCAGACATCAACATGGACTCCTCTTCATCTTTTAGGATTTGGTGACAAACTCCAGGATCTCCTCATTCACACCCTTCACAGTCTATAGATTTCAACCATATCCACTCTAAGCTCTCATTTCTTGATGCTAAGTGGCCTTGCCTCTTTGGTCTGTCCTTATATAGCAGTTTCCCTGACCCCTTGATCATTTCCTAGACAACTTCTCTGTTCTGTATCTAGTTCCACAGAAATTTTCTTAAGATGTGTCAGTCATAAGAAGAAGAAAAAAGCACCTCACTGACATTCCTGCAGGACCTAGAAACCTAGTAGGGAATGGGCAGCAGGCAGGCAGATGATGGATGGTCACTGATGACTCAGGGGATGACTTATAGAGATCCCCATATTGTATAGGGCACTGGTCTCGGGGAACATTGGTAAGGCTATCTCCTTTTTTCCGCATTTTACAAAGTCCCATGTAACTTCAGTTACTCATGGTTCAGCAGGAAATCTAGAAGAAATTAAACTCAACTCAATCTCTCAATTCTTTCTCAGCTGAATTTTATTAGAATAACTTGCTCTCCATAATCAGACCCACCTGGATGAAATTATCAGCTCTGCCTATGGGAGATTATCAGACCTGACTCAATGCAAAGTTATTGCATCATTGTCCCCATCCTTGCCATGAGGTTATCAGATCCTTCTATATAAGTCTATAAGACCTTCCTGTATGAGGTGGTACATCTGTCTGTATGAAAATATTAGAACTGTTTCTATGAGACTCAAATTCAAAGTTTTCCTCTAACATATTACCCATATGACTTTGGGCAAAATTCACTGGGCTTCAGTTTCCTCATCTATGAGGGGGTTGGATTATATGGCCCCTGAAGTCCCCTCCCAGCTCTAATTCAATGATCCTACGATTATCAGACCCACCTTTATAGATTTAACAGGCCTGGTTTCATAATATTTCCTTTTGCCAAGTGGTAACCCAAATCCACTTGGTAAAATTAGTCACTGAGCTAATCCCATTCATCCCATGAAGAACATGAGTAGGCCCCAGACAGAAGCCCAATTCCCCATGAATTTGCAGTGTGTGGCAGTGTGTCCTTGACGGTGCCACACTTTGGAGGATCTCTATGCAAGTAAGCAAAGCCTCATTTTGATGTGAGCATCATAGTCCATTAAATGTTGGTAAGGCATCTACACAGAAATCATCCCATTCTAAATGACCTTTTTAAGTTGTATAAAGAGAAAAAGCACCAGGTACTCCAGCTTATTCCCTGAGCCAGAGTACTTACCAGTAATTCACAAGTTTCCAACAAGGTATCGGCTCCTTCCATTTCCCCCCATACACACACACACACACACACACACACACACACACACACACACATGCGTGCAAGTGTGCAGATATTTCCATTGTGTCTGTACAGCAAGTTTATGCCTTGCAGTCTTTCCCAAGGGTGGGCAACCTGTGGTCTCAAGGCCACGTGTGGCCTTCTAGAGCTTCAAGTGCTGCCCTTTGACTGAATCTGAACTTCACAGAACAATCCTGTTAATAAAAGGATTTGTTCTATGAAATTTGGACTCAGTCAAAAGGCCACACCCGAGGACCTAGAACACCACATGTGGCCTCAAGGCCACAGGTTTCCCACTCCTGGTCTAGCCTACAGTCCTTTGAGTCTGTATCGTACCATGTTCTGATCTGAATTTGCTTTATGCCTCATCATTCATTTTCTTCTTTGTAAATGTAGGTACAGGAAGGCTAATGGAATAGAAAGAGCCCAAGGTGTGGAGTCAAAGAACCTGTATTCAAATCCTGGTTTGTTATGGACTATCCATGTAATCTTAGGCATATCACTTTACCTGAAATAACAAAAGCTACTGGAGCCAGTAGATTCCCCCTTTATCTCCTAGGCCTATGGCCTAGCACATAGTAGGTCATCAATAAATGCTTATTTACTGGTTGATTGATACCACCTTTAAGATACTTGTGAAGGAAAGAGATGCTATAGGCTTACACACAAAAAAATATTCAATTGGGCTAGAACTCATTAATGATTATTTTTAGTTTCATCATTAAACTAAATACTCTTTAGATGGTTTTCTTTTTCATAGATCAAAGAAAGAGCTTCCCAGTTGTTTCTGTAAATAGCAAATTCCACAACCTTGTTCTTATTAACTGAGGTTGTTGTGTCTATAAACACTGCTAACAACCAGCTCAATTACTATAAATAAGTAAATAAGATATTATCTCACACTCATATGCTCTATCTTCTCTGTGCACCAGTAACAGGTATCTCTGATCATGGAGCAGAGAAATATTCCCTGGCTCCAAGCCCATTCTACCTTTTCTTTTCACACCAGACTAATAATTCAGAATCACTAAGACCTGACTGAGCTACAGTATCGCACTTTTCTGTTTGTTTCCCTCAGGAGTCTGATAGGTTGGCATTAGGTCCTGAGGGAAATGATGGCTTCTTAGTACCCAGCCTCATGACTGTGCCCCTCCTCCCATTCAAGAGGGGATGATGGTTTGAAGGCTCTCTCCCTTCCTTTCACTTGAGAGTCAGGAAGAAGAGAGAGGTTGTTTCCTTCCTGGAGTGGGGCAGAGGACTTGTGAACCTTCTGCCCCTCCTAAATGATGAGAAGAACACAAGAGGGATGCTGGGTATGAAGGGAACACCATTTTCTTTGGGAATTTCTCTAATGTCCTATTTCCTTTTCTGTCCTTCTCTCCTCTTGCTCTTCCTCCCTCTGTTCACTCCCTTACTCTCACAATCTTTTTCTTCTTCCTTCCTTGTAACTGATTGCTGCTAAACAGTAATGACTCTATTTGTCTTCATTTCTGCAGCCTTGTCAAAGATATTTCTTGGTTATAAAGTGATTAAGTTTAGAGAAAGAGTCTTAAAAATAACGCAGTGCGCTGAACCTGAAAGGATGGAGAGAAATTCACCCTATCTAACCTTAAATGTGTAGGTGCTTATAATTGGTGCTGGAGAATAATCAGGACCTGAATCTGCAGTCTTGATTCATTATCTCCAATGGCCCCAGAGAGCCAGTTAGTTATTCATTTACAAGGTCTTCGGTCTGAGAAACTGAGAACTCATTCATTCAGTTCAGTTCAGTTCAATTCAATCCAACTATCATTTCTTCTACGGCACCAGTTTAAAAGCTTTGATGAAATGTTTCTGACCATGCCAGAAACTCTCTGGACACTATCATTTGTTCTCTATTTATTTGTTTGACATTTGGCTTTTCTCAAACAAGATGTTTATTAGCATCTTGCTGGGAGGCCTCTTGCCCGTTTCTTTGGCTGTAATAATGGGAACCTCAATTTGGACCCTTCTGCTGAAGTTGGCGCAGACGTTGGCCTGAAGAGGGCAGATCCTAAGTTGACATAAGTGATTTCTATTTAAAGGAGGCCTACCCCCCACACACATCCTCTCTCTCCCTCCAACTGCCCACACACACTTCTGCACCAACCTTCCAAGCTTTCTTCATAGTTTATAAAGTCATGCAAAATATACAGGAAAAATGTTTTATTTTGTTTTGGTTGGGGAGGTGAATGAATTACAATAAGAAATCCTAAAACTATCAAGTAGTATGTTTTAGATAGAATCTGGCAGTGGTATACTGCAGCTAGCTGGGAAGATTGTTAAATTTTTAGGCTTCAGAAATTAGCCAAAGACAGAAATCAGGGTTGAACTTGTTTTGATGATGTCTAGACTTCGGAAAGTGATGGAAAAAGTATTAATAACACAGATTATACTTAAAAGTGGGTCATATGTACATTTTTTCAGAGAGCCAGTTGTTAAACATTTACCATCATACCCATGATCTGGTGCATAGGTAGTTTGCAGGAGTGGGACCCAACTAGACAGATAACTGCCTTGACTCCACTCTACTTTCTATCTGCAGAAATAGTCTCTATTCCAATGAACTGATTAAAACCTATTTACAATTTTGCTACATCTTGTGTCAGTCATGGCTGGTCATAGAATCCAGGATGAAATGAGCAGCCTGCTTTCACATGTTTGCAGAAGGAAATCCCGTTTGGGAGTCCCTGAAGTAGATAGCGAAGGACAGCCAAAACCACCCAGTTCCCAAACGTAGGCTCAAGCATAAGGCCTTTGGACTCCACCCCAAAGTCAATTTCACCTTTTTCACTGATTCAATATGGCAGCAATGGACCCCTTTTTCATATGGTTGCTTCACATTTAATTGGTGTCTGAATATAAGACCTCTGCCCTTGATCTTGCGGAGATTCATCCAGGTCAAGAGTGATAGCTCCTAAAGATTTAATCCCATACTTTTCTGGACAAATCAAAAATTCTCTGAATAATGCTGTTATTGGTAATCCATGTAGATGTCAAGGAAGGGACAATTAAGACAGCCTTTTCCAAGTTATCTCTCAACTTAGACTCCACTTCTCTACCTGAACTTGCAGCACTTCACATGTCTTTCCCTATAGCAACTAACCCTTATGATTAGGTGCTTTACTGTCTGGATTATTAGTATTCTTATCTCCCTTTCATCCAACCAGACTTCCTCTCCTGTCCTTTTCTTGCTTCCCCCACTGAATTGCCAGCCAAGACCTGGTTATGGGTAATGGATTGAGCATTTAAGGCCAGAGGGCCAGACAATACCTCTACCTCCTATCAGTAGATATCATCATACTCTATTGAGCCTAATACAGCGGGTGAATGATAATGTGGCTTGCTCAATGTCAAGTTGGGAGTATGGGCCATAGCAGGGTAGGACTGGCTAAGAGCTACTGGATCCAGAAGTCTAGATAGGTAGAAGGGGGCTGGAAGATTCCAAAGGCCTAACGAGCAAGAGGTCAGCTTTTAGAGGGTCAGACAAGAATGGAGGATAAGCAGATGTCAGAGATCCAGAGGGACAATAGAACAAGTCTAGGGAAGTCAGCTAAGGAAGAAGGGAGAGGTGACATAGGACTAGGAAAGTATCTTAGAAAGTCAGATGACTGTCAAGAAGAGCAGTACCAGCAAGCATGAGGCAGCAAAAGTGGACCCTGATTCTAGAACAGAGGATATTTGCTCTGCCCTTTTTTATTTGTGAGAGCAGAGTAAGGGACAGGACTCCTAGGTGAGTGCTTGTAGTCTGAGAAATAGAGCCCTGCACATAAACCTTACTCCTAATTAAGCTGGAAGAAGGGGAGAGGGTGGGGTTTACTAGGCCTTCCAGGAGATTCTTAAAGTACTTTTCTTAGATGCTTACACATCCATTTCCTAATTAATTATCTGCATTAGCCAAGCTGAATTACTTTGTGTCCACCTCCAAGAATATGATTTTCTCCCCAGAGACTTCCTATTTGAATTTCCATGGGGGCAAACACTGCCAGAAGCATTTCTGCATGTAATTACATATTGTAGATATTTCACTCACTCTCTTTACTTAATGATTATTGGATCCTCAAATTAACTCCTAACACTGCATGCTGATTCTATCAGTCTTAAATGAAAGAAATACATGACCGACTTAATAGTACTTGCAGCTTTGGGGGCATCTGACTAGTGCCATTATAATCAGAGTAAACTCACCTTCCCAAGCTCCACTCTAGCGTAATATACTTCTTGTATAAATAACAACAGCCTCACACTCAGGAAGGGCCAAAGGAAATAAAGACCATTCTTTTTCTTAGGTCTTTCCCTCTCATGAACTTGGTCATGAGGTGGGTAACCAAGATCTTACTAAAACAATTATCAGTGTATCAACACAGAACCTCATGAGATGAGTTCTAAAAGGGCAGATGCCATGCTTGACATCCCTTAGGAAGAGGGAATTCAATAAAGCTCAGACAATAATGGCTCACCTTTGTATGTCATTTTAAGGTTTGCAAAAAGACTTTTGATACACCATCTTATTTGAACTAGGTGACAATTTGTTGAGGTAGGTACTATTAATATCTACATTCTACAGACGAAGAAAATGAAGATCAGAGAGATTAAGTGACTCACCCAGGGTCACACAGCTAACAAACATCCAAAATGGAATTCAATCGAAGTCTTCCTGAGCACTGTCCATTACGTTTCATTACTTCAATGTGAAATAGTTATAGTATTTTTATACAGTAGGCTAAGTAGAAGGGCATATACAGACCACCCCTACAACTACTGAGGCTTCCACCATTCCCTAGCAGGAGGATGAGAACATATATAGTTACACTCAAAGGTGTCACTGGGGATCAGTAGTCTAAAGACCCATTGTAGCTATGCTATGTACTGCATTTTAAAATATCACTAAAGGCCTTCTTTTCTCATTTCCTGTTTTCTTTCTAACTTAGTTCATGCTTTGTTTCATTCCATTCTGTTCTTCCTTGGGCCTGGGCCAGGGGTCCCCTGCAATGGCACATTCAATGACTGAACCATGCTTCATTGCACAGTCCCAGGTATATGATGTCCATCTTCCTAGAGGACATTAAGTTTCTGGCATTGGGTGCTTTGCAAGGGGAACGTGACATTGCAGTTTAAAGTCAGAGAAGAGTGAAGAGTGGTAATTTTATGCAATGCTGCTTGCTATTCCAGCCACGATGTGCAAAATGATGCTAGATTTGCTACTATAGATTTCCTGGAATGTATTTCCAGCTACTTTTCCAACAGGGACCAGGCATGCATCAATCATTTAGAGATGGCAAATCTATGAGAACAAGGTCAGGAGGCAAGTTTGCACAGATATTAGTTGATTGGGTATTTGAATAAAGACTTAACAAGGACACAATGGAAGTATCAAAATGAAGTAAGAAATGCAAGTAAGAACCTGTACCCCCTCCCAATTTTCTCCATCATACTCGAGTAAAATGCAAAGTCATGATTGCATTCCCAGCACTAATGTCATAGATTTAGAGCTTGAAGGGACCTAACAAGTCTTCTACTACAGACCAACCCTCTCGTTTTATAGAAATGGCCACAGAGGCACAAAGTGGAGTGATTTGCTCAAAGTAGCAAATGGTGGAGCCAAGATTTGAACCCACGCCCAGAGATTTCAGTTCTAGTGTCTTTTCAATAGCATCACGTTATTTTACTTTAGTGAAGTCAGGCTGTTTGAAAGTGTTTATTCTCTGACAAATGGGACAGAGAGTGCCCAGCTGTACAGAACACCGTGCAGTTTCCAAACTCCCCACTCCCAGATCTTGGTCCCTTCAAGATCTAGCGAACTCCACAAGTGAAGTGGTCATAAGCAGCAGCATCCTGCAGGAGGATTTAGGAGCTACTTCCCATGAGTAGGGTTGCATGCTGCTATTCTAATCATAGTCACCTAAACTGTTGAGGGCACCTAAGCCTAGGAGTGTAAAGTTGGGAAACTGCAGTGGTGTTTTGTGCATTTAGGGTATTCTCCCAACTCCCAAACACCAGAGGTAACATTTTATTTCTTTGAAAGATTTGTTAGTTAATTCTCACTCTCTTCTCATTGCTTTACAAGTCCCATTTCAGAGGATTTCAAGTGATTTAAGCCAACCCTTTCATTTTACAGATGAGAAAACAGAGTCTAGGGAGCTTAAGTGCAGTTATACAAGTATTAAGGAGCAAGGTTAGGACTTGAGCCCAAGTCCTCTGCCTCCAAACCAAAGATAATTTCCCATTCTACCATGCATTAAAGATGATGCAAACCAATAGTTGTGAAGAGGAATTTTTTCCTCTTGAGTGCAAAGCAAGATTCTGTAAATAATTTAGAGGGTGGACATAGAAGTCTCTTTTTCCATTCAGACTGAGCAAAACTATATTCCTAGAAAAGAGATAACTGAGTTCCTTATATTATAGCCTCCATATCATGAATAGCCTGGTATAATGATTTATAAGGGCAGCTGGGTGGTGCAGTGTATAGAGAGCCATGCCCAGAATCAGGAAGACTCATCTTCCTGAGTTCAAATCTGGCCTCATACAGGTACTAGCTGTGTGAACCTAGGCAAGTAAATCATTTGCCTCAGTTCTTCAACTGTAAAACAAGCTGGACAAGGAAATGGCAAATCACTCCAGTATCTTTGCCAAGAAAACCCCAAATGGGGTCACGAAGAGTCAAACACGACTGAAACGACTGAACAAACAATGATTTATAGAACCTTTCTTGAATTTATAAACCATTTCTTGTTGAAGGTATTTTAATGACTCTAGTGTGGATGCATCTAGGTGGCACAGTGAATAGAGTGTTGCTCTTGGAGTCAGGAAGACTTGAGTTCAAATCCAACCTCAGATACTTTACTATCTGTGTGACCCAGGGCAAATCACTTAACCTCAGTTTTCTCAATCAAAAAATGGGGCTAATAAATAGCACCTACTTCCCAGGATTGTTGGAGGATTAAGTGAGATAAAATTAAGGCTCATCTTTAAGACGAAACAAAAAAGTTTCAGAGATTAAAAACTTCATCCTGAGCCATCTCCAGTAGTCCTGATCCATGGTGACTTTGCCCAGTCCTCCTTTGCTTAAATCCAATCCACTTGCAAGTCACGGCATCATCTTCCTGATATCATGGTCCTCCTTGAGAACAAAGGACAAACAGCAGCAACCTCTGAGATAATATTTATAAAGCACTCAGCACAGTGCCTGGAACATAGTAGGTACTATATAAATGCTATTATTATATTCTTATTATGGTTCAAGATAGTTACAAAATAGCCTGTTGTCATATGGTAGTTTTCCCATCAGAAATATGGGCTAATTTATCTGATAATTTGTCCAGGTATCTCCCTGATAGCTCTCCTATTTCCCTTATTGGAACCCTGTAATCTCACTGGGCATGGAAAAAGCTGTATTTTTTATATGTGTGACATCTTCAATTTCTTCCTTCCATCACTTTGACATTCCATTGATAGACTGTGGCATTTTCCCTGATATCCACTGGTATATTTCAAGGACATATCCATGTAGTGTACAGAAAATAATAGATGGACCACAGGGATTTACAAAGAAATAATTTCAACTTCTGGCCACATTTAAACCTGGGAAGCAGTGCTTCACTGGTGGATGTCAGCAAAATCCTATGAGGAAATTATCTCCATGTAATTCACTGCAGTCTGCGGTTTATGCTTTTCCAATACTGGGTGCAGATCCAATATCATCTGTAAGTAGCAGAACTGTTAAGACAGCTAAAATGGTATTAGTTCCATAACTATGCTAGGAAGGCTTGAAACTATTCTAACTCAGACTATCAGAATAAAAATAAAGATATTTCAGCAATAGTATTCTAAATGTCATACTTCAAAGCTCCTGACACCCTTTGTTCTGACATCTGATTGACAGATTATCATTTTTTTAAATCCATCAAATTAATGGATTATGACTCTTTAAAGACAGAAAAGATGCAATTATTGTCATGGTCTATCTCTAAAGAAGTAATATATCCTCTGGAAGGCAGCCCCCACCTCACTGACATACATGTCATGATTATTTTTTTTAATCCGTTCTTCCTTCTCTCCTTGATTTCCCAGTGTCTACCTACTCCAATCATGGACAAGAAGTTTAATTTTGAAAAAATGTTAATATGATGGGTGGTGGCCAGATTCCAGTGATGTTTTCTGAATTTAAATGCCTCCATTTGTACCAGCTCTCTGTGACAGCCCCCACTACAGCACTACTTTAGACCCGGAGGCACAGGGTGGACAACATTCGGCCCATCAATAAGTAGTTATTTAAGCACTTATTATGTGTCAGCCACTATGCTAAGTGCAGGAAATATAAAGATAAAAATGAAAGAATCCCCGACCCCAAGGAGCTTACATATTAATGGAGAAGGCAACATGTAAATATATAGGCATTTGCAGCTAGACAACCATACAAATCAAGCAAGGAAAGATGTGTTCAAATCAATTCAACAAAGATGTATTAAGTGTCCACTCTATGAAGAGCACAAATTGATGTAATGAGGAAGATAAAAGTTTAGATATTACATGGTCCTTACCACTATGGAGTGAGAGGGAGATGCTACAGACCTGCTCCAGGTAGATGTCTTTGCTCCTAGATTGTTTATCATGTTTTATCAATATCGTGGATGATTATATGGATAATATGCTTTTCACATGTTCAGATAACGTGAAGTTAGAAGGGATAACTGATAACAAACTGATAAATAACTGAGAAATAACATGCTGGATGACAAAATAAGGATCCATAAAGATTTCAGCATATTTAAAGGATGGGTCAGAGGCAACAAAAATTATATTTAATAGAGCTAATTGCAAAGTCTTATGCTTGAGTTCAGAAAACCAATTTCACAAGTAAAGAATGGAAAAGGTAAGACAATAACATGATCCTCCCCCCCGCCCCCGCAAACAAGTATGCAGATGTAGAATCGGGAAGACCTTGTCATCCACTACCGCATGGTGCTAACATACCTAACATTTTGGAACAGTAACATAGGATCAGAAACCAACCCCAAGTATTGAAGCCACCAAACCAAAGTCATGAATATCCAATTTAGTGACACTCTTAAGTTACTTCAGACATTGACTGATACTAAGCTTTTAAATCCCAACTATCAGATCTGAAATTACACTTCTTAATATAGTATCTCATAGAACACAGACGGTGTCAGTGGTGATGGGGACAGAAAAAAAACCACAAAGCACGGTTTGTTTATATCTCAGGTATGCAACAGCTGCTACTACATATTAGTACCAGCTGCTCTAACATGATATGCAACATTGTGCTCAATTCTAACTTTTATAGAATTGCCCATTATTAAAAAGGGACTGCTATGGGAGATGATTTATTCAAGGAAAACCCATTAACTTGCCCTTAAGTTTCACACCCTCTCACTCTGAATAACTTGTCATAATATTAACCACTGAGCCAATGCAAATGCCTGTTCTGTTTGAAGAATGCCCTACTATTTATAGGGTACCAATATACCCATAACTAGGAATTTCTGTTCTGGGGCAGTCAGCACAAATCAAAAGCACAAAACTTACTCCCTCAGTTTTATGGAGGGATACCACTCAGTGAAAAGGTGACCCCAGGACATCTGTGTAGGGTCACTGGTCTGGATGGAGACAGAAACCTCCTGAGGGGAGGAAAGCTCGCCTCAGTGCCCCTTCTGATAACTTCCTATCAACAAACAAATATGGATTAATTACCTATTACATGCCATCAACTCTGATGGGGGTTGGGGATACAAACTCATAAGTGGTTCTTTTTTCTTTGCTTATGTATAGAATAATTTTACATATTATATATTCATATATATACATATACATATTTGTGTCTAATGGTAGCCATCCCTAACGCAAGGGGGAGGAAAAAAGACAAATAAATAAATTTACTTTATTATTTTATTACACATTTAAATAGAATAGCAATTTCTACATAATAGAGTTATAGTTTCATGGGCAATCTTTTTTATTATACTGTTATGGAAATGCTTGTTTTATTCTATAAATTAAAAATAAAGTAACTTTCAAAAACTCAAAGGAGAGATAGACCCTGTCCTCAAGGGGGTTCCAAATAACTAATTATTCTTCTTGATGGGCTGCTAAACTCTGTTGTTTTTATACTTTCTGAAGCACTTCAAGGGCTATCCTGTGTTACCTAATACAGCACAAAGAGGCAGACTCCCTTATCCTTCCTTGCTTGTGTTTCTGATTATACCTGTACCTTCTATTTCCATCAAGCAATGCTGTGAACATCTGTACTACTATATTAGGTCTAGGCTTCTAGTTCTTTTCATGGTTAAATAACATCACTGGGGGAGGGGCACTCATTTTTTTCTTGAAGAGGTAAAGCTTGAATTGAAACTGGAGGTGTTAAAAAAAAATAAGTTGTTTCTTCTTTCATTTTCTATCCCCAGGTACCTACAGCTGAACCCGGGGAGATTCCATTCTATCCATTCACAGAGGCAATGGCTGCAAACCACTTTAGAAAATATTTCTGTGCCCTATTTGAATCCCCTCGAATGCTTTTCAGACCCTCAAATTGCCAGTCCATTTGCGTTTTTGTATAAATGGAATGGAAGTAGTCCAAAAATACATGCTTGTTTTCAGTAAAGCCTCTCCCAGAAGCTCCCAGGCCCCATGAGGCCCCAATGTAGCTGGCAAGCAGTCCCACACCTAGGGAAAGAGAAGAGGCCCCACACAGCTTGGAACCAGAGTGATGGGCAGCAATTACTGAGTTACCGCTGTTGTTCGATTTTTATTTGCTCCGACAGCAGGTCACCAATAAGGAGAGTGTAATAGCTCCTCTTTATCTTTTAAAAAGAAAACATACAAATTGCAAGAAATTCTCCATACTGAGAAAACAGAATTAATCTCTGTCAATGGCACCCGAAGGAATATTAACCACACCAGCTACTTCAAGATGGACCTTATCTGGATACATTTGTCAACTCCCTAGCTAGAGGTGAGAACATCTTCCTTCTCGTGGGAGGCTGCCAGGCAAGCTTAAGCAGATCACACCATAGGGAGGAGTGCTGATTGAGTGAGCAACACATCCGGCCCAATTATACATATACATATATCAACGTCTGCTTAATTAATCTGAATTCCAGAACACAGCCTAGAATGGAAGGAAAAAGGGTTTGCTATCTAATCCCTACTAGAGGTAACAACATCTTAATTAGGTTGTTTTAAATTGGGTGATATTACAATTAGTTACAATGTCTAATAAGATATCTATACTGCTTTTAATGAGAAACGTTTAAGTCCTTCTGGAATTTTTCCAGTTGAATTAATTCTCAGTTCTTTAGACATTATTACAAGTAATGTTACTGGAATTACAATTATGTTCATATTAGAATGTGTCACTTAAAATGAAAACCTCAATAGGGAGGTCTTTTGCAAAACACCCAACATTCTCTATTTTATTAGAGTCATATTCCATAATACATGCGTTATTACCACCTGTTGGGGGGGAGTGGAATTGAAAAAGGTGATAATGTTACCATCTGTGTGTGGTTGTGACTGGAAAGGGTCCTGTGGGACCACAGCTACTTTATACACTTCACACATTGTGGGTCTGTGGAGTCTGTCATATTATTTGTGCCTAAAATCACTATCCAAGGGGATGTGTGGTTCTTAATTTCACAAATGGTGCAGGAGGTTGTATTCATAAAGGACATTCCTGATAGCAGCAGAGTGGTTCCTCTCTCTCTCTCTCTCTCTCTCTCTCTCTCTCTCTCTCTCTCTCTCTCTCTTCTCCGTTTCTCTGTCTCTGTCTCTCTGTCATTGTCTCTCTCTCTGTCTCTCTCTCTCTCTGTCTCTCTCACATACACACACACACATATGCACACACACATTCTGAACAGTACCAAAGATGTCCAGGCAGTATTCTGAGCAGTATTATAACAGGACACATAGGCCTTTGCTCCAGGGCACTGAAATTTTGAAGGTTCTGACAGCACATACATTCTTTCAGCAACTTAGAAACAACTGAATTAGGCTCAAGTTATCAAGAATAAAAATAATTAGTAAAAATGAGAAACTATCAGAAAACACCCTTTGCAGCCTCCTTTTCCCTTCCTACTACAATGGCTTAGGTGTATCCTAGGGTCTTTGTTCATGGGTACTCATCCTAGTGTCTTGCCAACCCATCTCCTCCTATCTGCACACCCAATGAATTTGTGTTTAAAATATGGATTGGAGAGCATATTTAATGTTCCTTTTCTAGGCTGTTTTGTTAAGCTTGTCTAGCAGGTCAACATTCTTAATTATGACTGTCCCTAGGAAATGTCAGGAGAGATGGGCCAGAGTGCATATGGCTATTTCAGTTTTACGCCTTCCTCAGCCTGGACTGGACAGCTTCACTACTTGTCCTAATAAGTTTATGAGTTACTACACAATGACTATTTGTTATTCATACTAACCAGACTATGCATGACCTGTAAGAACTATAGTAATAGGTGCAGGAATTGTGTAGATAAGAGTTAGATTTAAGCTAGACTAAGAGAAAAACTATTACTAGGTCAGGCAGGCAAATATATGTTTCTGGGAGAAAATGCAGTAGATTTTCATTTATCTTATTATTTTAAGTCAGCTTTAAAAGGGTAACACAGAATGATTGGAGAGTCTCCTTAACCTGAAATTAATATTAGATTTGCTGCAGAGGAGAATATCACAGAGCTGCAAAGAAAAAGCTGTATAATGCTAGGCTATTTGGTGGCTGCTCAATGGTTGAAGCACCAGGCTAATGAGCATGACAGGTCACAAATTCAATCCCTGTGTGACGAAATGGTTTTGCTATTTCATGGCCACAGGTTATGCAGATAAGGACAAACAGGATAAGGAAGATGCTTGAGTTCCTGCCATATGAGAAGACATTAAAGAGACTGGGTATGTTCAGCCTAGAAAAAGAAAACTTAAGAGGTGTGTGACAGAAATCTTCAGGTATTTCAAAGACTGCCACATGGAGGCATTAGATTGTTTCCAGTGGCTTCAGATGCTGGAACTTGGAGCAGTGGGAAAAAGTCGATATAAGGAAAATTTGGGCTTGATGTACTCAAAGGAAAAACCTATACGGCCATCCCAAAGGGGAATGTCCTGCCTTAGGAGAACAAAGGTTACCCTCCACTTGAGTTTCCTTAGTAAAGCATACACTGTACATAGAAACTCGATCAATTTGGCTAGGCCTGAGGAAGACCCCAGATTAGACAAGGATGGGGAGGGAGGAGGCTACAATGAGTGGTAGCAACTTTCTTGCCTAGAGCCTCAGTTGTAGAGCCCTTTAGATTAAGGGTACAAGCCGTAGCATTTATAAGTCTTGGTAGTGAACTTATGCCATTAATAAAATTAATCTTTCTATGGATGTAGAAAAATCAGTAGGCCACAAAAGAACTAGAACCATACATATACTAGAACCAACATATAACTATTCCAATATATGATACTGTTATTTCTATCAAGTTGTTTTTCTCCTTAGTTTTTGTACTATGTGTGTATCTATGTACTTATATATGTCTCTCTCTATATATATATATGTCTATATACACATAGACATATATACATATACATACATGCATACATACATATATGCGTATGTGTGTGTATATGTTTTTCCTTGCATCTGACACTCCATCTCTCAACTATGCCTTTTTCTCTGGCTGTTCTCAATGCCTGGAGTGCTTCACCTCCTCATCTCCACCCCTGTACTTCCCTGGCTTCCTTCAAGACTCAACTCAAACCTTAGCTTCCGCAGAAGGTCTCTCCTCATCTCCCCTCAACCCTACTAGTGCCTTCTCTCTGAGATTACTTTCCATCTACTTTATATATATATTTTGTTTGTACATATGTTGTACATAGTACCCCCCCATAAGAATGTGAGTTCCTTGAGGCAGGGATCCTGTTTTTTGCCGTTATTTGTATAGTCAGGGCTTAGTGCAGTACTTGACACATAGTAAGTGCTTTATAATGCTTGTTAACTGACGAGCAATAAGACAAAAGTAATTTATATTTTATGTCCTTTAAATTAATACCTAGGGTGAGGAGAAATCTACTTCTTTTCCATTTATAATGTGGACTGAAAATTTTTTAACTTCATATTTGGTATTTTGTAAAGACCAATGTTATCTTGATCCTCCCCTTGAGCCTGGGAGAGAGATGCTATTTTTAACTCATTTTACAGCTGAGGAAACTAAGGCAGGCAGTGGTTAAGTAACTTTCTTAAAGTCTCACAGATAGTAAATATGTCTGAGGCTAGGTATGAAGTCTAGTCCTCCTGACTCCAGGCCCATTGTGCCATCTATGTGCCTCAAAATGTAGCTTAAATAAATATTTTAAAACATTTAATGAATAATTTATTAACAAAGAAGAGCTATGGATACATATGTGACTATAATATTTCAGCTATTACCAATGTCTCTCAAAGATATTAAATCTCTTCTGTTATATTCTTTTCTAAGATGGAGGTAAAAACAACTTCCCAAGAAAAGAAAATCGCTTTGTCTCTTTCTTCTCTCTGTATTCTTCAGTTTTTTTTTCTAGCAATTATAAGAAGCATCTCTTCAACTTCTCTCAAACTAACATTTTTAACAGTTCCTTTCTACATTTTATCCAGTAGCTACTCAGATAAAGAGTAAAAAAAAAACACCACTGTCTTTATATGTAAAGACATATGACTTCATCAGGGATTCTAATGGGTTAGAGATAAACACACCCTCTCCTTGATTCCATAAGGAGAGGCGCTGCTACACATCAAGTAATTTTTCAGCTGTTGCTCCCACTTGCCAAGACCAAATGTCAACACTAACCACCATTCTCCAAACACTGGATCTGCAACTTAAAGCTACAGTAATAGTATCTGTGGTCTGAGATTATAGATATTCAAAGCAAAAGTTACACTTTAAACTTGGTTTTCTCAGGAAATGTTTCACTAGACTCATTCTCTTTGATGGTTAAATCACTGTCTCTTAGGATACACATTCTCCCAGTCCTTTATTTTTTTTGTCCTCACACAGTCTTTTTCAGTCAAAGCAGTTAAACTCTAGAAAGATAGTTAAATTGCCAGTCTACTCACAGATACCTGCCATCTGACCATTAAATTGTAACTATTCTTTCATAAAGCTATAGTAATACTGTCCATAATCTCTATGGAAGAAGCTATTGAGGTTATTTGTACATTTTTCCCTACAGCCAAAAAATTTTCAGTCACCTGAAAAATCATATGGAACACATCAATTCCATATCAATTGTTATATGTAATACACACATCACAGTGCAAGGCACCACTTCACAGGCTAAATGTCTAAAATATATACATAAATAGAATACAAAAAATACATCAAAGGAGCAAAACAATTAAATAATAGAAATAATTAAAATAGTTAAATGTAACATTGTACATATACATCAAAAAGTACAAAATAATTTTAGATATCATTTATTGGTGACAAGTATGGCGGCACTAGTAACTACTTCTCCTGCTTGTACTATCAACATTATCTATTGGTGTAGTTATACATTAGATGGTTCTACTTCTTTTGTGGACTATTGATTTTTCTACATCCACAGAAAGATCGATATTATTAATGGTATGGGCTTACTACCAAGATTTATAAATGCTACTCTAGAGGGCTCTACAACTGAGGTTCTAGGCAAGAAAGTTGCTGCCATTGAGCTTAGCTCTCCCTGTTGTCTCATCTGGGGTCTTCCTCAGGCCTAGCCAAAGTGATTGAATTTTTATATATGGTGTATACTTCACTAAAAGCAAGACTTCTATTAGGAGGTTCCTGTGCAGTCTTAGAAAGCAAGGTGGGCTGCTATTTCAAGGTAGCAGCTTCATTCTAAGCGACTTTTAATGGTTCTTGTATAAAAAGTGAAAAATTGTTTCTGTATAACTACACCTTTAGCACTATAATAATGACATCAATTTTCTGTATACTTATGCCTTTATCATACCACATGGTCTGTCCTCTGATGGAACGTAATCTCCTTGAGAGGAGGTGTTTGTTTTGCCTTTTTTCTTTGTACCCTATAATTGGTGTAGGGTACACATCAGAGTGCCTGACACATAATAAGTACTTAATAAGTGTTTTCTGATTAACTTTGAAATTCGGTGATTCTTTAATTGATCCCTGACCATAGTTAGTCATGTGTCACATATGGTACTGGATGAGGGATAATTTATAAGATTCCTTTTAGCTATAACAGTGTATGAGTCTATGAGAGGGTAGATGAATCAATGCATATCCATCCCCACTCCTGCAGACACACGAACATGTACATTCCACATTATCTTAGGCCCCTAAGTTCATACTGAGTATTGCTAGACATTGTAATGGCTCAGTCCATTTTCACTATAGCAACACCTGTGGGGGCACTGTAGCTTCCCCCGAGGCTGCTTGAAATTATGTTCCACCACCATGAAAATAGCATGGACAACAATGATACGTTCACTCAACAAACATTTATTAAGCACCTACTGTGTGCAGAACTCTGTGCTCAACTTGGGAGGAGATATAAATTTTAGCTACATAAAATACTATCCCCAGCAGAATGGCATAGTAGATAGAGCACTGAACTTAAAGTTAGAAAGATGTGAGTTCAAATATGTCAGACACTTATTGCCTATGTGTCATGGGGTAAGTCAGTTTTTCAGAGATTCCATTTCCTTATCTACAAAATGAGGAGGCTGAATTAAATGGTATTTACGTTTCCTTCCATTTCTAAACCCATGATGCTATGATCCATCTACACCTGGAATTGGGTGGGGAGGGGGTGAGTAACAATAGAAATGAAATAATTCTATCTCCTAATTTGAGCAATTAGGTATTGTTCTGGCATCATTAGTACTGCCAAAAAAGCACATAATTCCTTAAATATGCAGTGAGTAACAGAATAAGGAACAGAGTTCACCTGGAGGAAAATTTACCCTATCCTAGGCATTCATTTTCTCATTCGTGTGCCAATAGCAATAGGGCTTGGTACACACAGATGTCCTCTTGTTCAAAGCAGAGGGCAATTGACAATTTAATTCTACTTCTCTTCCGTAACAGGGCAGAAGCCACAGTTTTGGAGCTTTCTTGCTAGGTGCTACTAGGCAGCCTGGATATGCCCATGTGGTCTGGGCAAGACTGCAGCAGACAGTCCAGTGAATGTGGATAGGAACACAAGTGCTGGTGTGCATCTTTGAAGTCATCTAATTCAATTTTACAGAGGAGGCAACTGAGACTCAGAGAATTCAGTGATTTGCCAAGGTCACCCTGATAGTAAGTGGTAAAGTCGCAATCAGACAAAAGGTCCTTCTGACTTCAAGGCCAAGAATGTTTCCACAGCACTATGTGATGCCCTGGGCTCCAGCATGAATTCTGTGGACAGGCCTCTCACACATACAAGGAGCCCACTTGCAGGGAACATTGGGGTAGTTCTCAGCACCCTTGAACACTACCTTTATTTTCATCCAAATGTCCAGAGCAAGGGTGGGGAACCCACAGCCTCAAGGCTACATGTGGCCTTCTAGGTCAGTGGCCCTTTGATTGAATTCAGTTGAGGATTCACTTGAGGACCTAGAGTGCCACATGTGGCCTCGAGGCCGCAGGTCCCCCACCCCTGGTCCAGAGGTACAAGGAGGCTGGTATCTACTCCACCTTTAATGGAACACTGTGGGCCAGCAGAGGAAACATGGCCCCATCAATGCCTTTCAGTTTACTCCTGGAGATCTCATCTCTTCACACGCCCAGTTTGTGTCAGTTTTACCTCAAAGACTTGCCCTCGTTTTTATCCCTACTCTGGAGTTAACTGATGAAAACTAAAGTGTTGTCTTTCTGTAGAGCCCTTGCATTTTAAGCAGAGGAATGAAAAGCCTACAAACCCAAAGGGATGAATATCTAATGATAGAATTAAAATTAACAAGAAGCATAAGAGATTACTTTGGACATGAGGGTCTTCCTTACCTATTGCATTACATCACTTCATTTTCGAGGCCACCTACTTTGGTCCCGTGCCCACTCAGACAAAAATACAACCTTGTGTCTTTTGCCTGTTGTTAATGTATCATTTCTCCCTTGCTCTGGTCATAGAAAATCAAGAGATGTCACTAATAATATGGTTTACAAAGACTACAACAGAGGTAGCATTGTAGGGGGAACTAACAGAAGACCCGGGTTCAACTCCAGTTTCAGCATTTGAGAGATGTAAGACACTATACAAAGTACTTCCCCTCATTGGGCCTCACCTTTCTCATTTGTAAAAAGAAGTTCATAATAGTTCTCCTTATATCAAGGTATTGCTTTGAGAACCAATGAGACTGTGTATGTGAATAACAATTGCCATTTCTATGATGTTTTTCAAACTAAGAATGACATTCTCTCCCAACCACTCAATGGGATTTATGGTACAAGTATTATCACACCTATGTCACAAAGGGGAAAACTGAGGCTCAACAATGTTAAAGCATAATATCACAGATTTAGAGCTGTAAGGGATTTTGGAAGCCACTGAATAGCTCACACAGCTAGTACGTGGAAAGATTCAAACTCAGGACTCCTCCTGCCTCCAGCTCCAGGGCTCTTCCACCATACCACATTACTTCCTCTGAAAGTTCTTTATAAAACATACAATAAATATTTTTTGATGGCTAAGTAAAATGGTCTTGCCAGATCTGGGCTCTCCCCAAGGAATTCTGGGGATTTCTGATTTACTTTAGAAATATAACACCTCTCCCAGAGATGCTTGGAATGCTCAGGGACTATAGAAAGACTTAAATTTCAATCTTCCTGCCCTTGTACAACAGTCTCAGTCTGCAAACTGGAACAATTCCTCAGAGATGGCTGAGGGCCCAGACAAATGCTTTATCCCCTTGAGTCATCATGCCAGGGTTTAGGGTGTGGTTCATTTGCCCCATAGTCAATATGAGCTGACAGTCATTCCACCCATAAACTCCTCCCTAAGTAGCTATTCTGAGATGACAGCATTAAATTGGGGTGATTTTTTCTGTGCTTTTTTTAGTTTCCTATAAGAGAGAGTGAGGAGTCCAGGATAACAGACAAAATGTGAGCCTGGGTAACTGGGAGGATGGTGGCACCCTCGTCAGTAATAGGAAAGTTAATAAGAGGGGAGGATGGGGGGGAAGAGATGTCAGTTTTTGGTATGTTGGGTTTAGGATGAATGTAAGACATCTAGTTCAAAAGGTCCAGTAAGCAGTTGGATGGGGAACTGCTGGACAGGACAGAGTTTACAGAATCATCTATATAGAGAGATTATGATTGAATGTACCAACAAGATAGTATAAAAGGAAAAGAAGAGCAAGAAAAATGGACCTGAGGGACACCCCACACTTCATGGGAATAACCTGGATGAAGATCAAGCAAAGGAGACTGACAAGGAGTGGTCAGACAAGTAGGAGAACCATGAGAGAGCAGTGTTACAAAAACCTAGAGAGAGGACGGTATCAAGGAGAAGAGAATACTGCTCAGCAGCAAAGGCTACAGAGAGGTCAAGAAGGGCGATGATTGAGAAAAGGCCATTATACTTCCCAGAGAAGGAAAGTGACTTGCCCCATGTCGCAGAGCAAATTGAGGTTTTCATAATTTATTGAATCCAGATATTCAAGTAGCTCCAGATCTTAACTAAGGCTCCATTTACCTACAAAAGAAGATATAGTTTATGTGAAGAAGAGAAATGTTCTTTATTTTCCTCAAAAACAAACTGTGCCCAAATGATTTCAAAGTCCTCTTAGACTCTAGCCAAATAAGGCTTACTTGGCTCTCTAACAGCAATTATGATTTTGTGGTAACAGTCCCAAACTCCCAAGAGTCTCAAGAAAACTCTTACTCAGATTCATGAAATTATATCTGTTGGGGAAAAGCTAGAGTGGGAGAGGGATGAGGGTTTCATAATTCAACTTTTCAGTTAGGAAAATCGAGGCACAAAGTGGGCAAGAACCTTGTCTGAAGTCATAGAACATGTCTGCAGGAAAGCCAGGATTAGAAACCAAGAGGCCAGAGAGATAGTAAAATTCATTTCAATAACAACCATTTATTAAACACATACATCATGCAAGGGATTGTGGTAGGTGCTGTGGGTACAAAGACAAATGAACAAACAGTGCCTGCCCTTGAGGAGATTACATTCAGACAATTTCTTATTCACTAATTCAGTGTGTTGTCAGCCACCTTGCATTGGCCTGTGTTTTTATTGATACTTTCTGTTTCCACATCACAATAATTTCCAAATCTACTCCTCCCTTTTCCCCTAGCCAACAAGCCTGCCATGGTGTAACAAAAACAACAACAATAACCGCAGTGCATCAAAACCCACCAACACATGAGACACTATGTCTCCCAGCATACAACACATTTCACACCCAGAGTGACCCTCCTCTTCATTGAAAAGAGGGAGGTACATATCTTTTTTTCATCTCTTCTCTGAGGTCAAGCTGTAAGGTAGTCACTGGCCGAGGACAAGAGGAGGCTTCAAGGAAGTGGTGGGTTTTAGAGAATAAATAGAGATTCGAGTCACAGAAAGAAGAGATAGCCCAAGGATAAGGAATAGAGGTGTGGGCGCTCATTCAAAGGGCCAAGAGTTGTCAGGTATGACTAAGATACAGCAGTCATAGAGAGAAATCACCTGTGACAAAGCTGGAAACATAGGGTGACTCCAGATGGCTGAAGGACTTAAATACTAGGTAAGTGAACATAAACTTTATTTTGGAGGAAAGAGAAAATAAGTTTAAAAATATTTTTTTCAAAAGCGGAAGATTCCTGGAACTTAGACTATATCTAGGAAAGAGTATCCTGGTAGTCTTATGGAGGATGGATTGCAGGGGAGAGAGAATCAAGGTGGAAGGGATTGCAATAGTCTTAGGCAATAATGAAGAAATCCTACTAGGGTTATGGTGGGAGGAGCAATTAAGAGAATAGGTGTGAGAGATGTTATAGATGTGAAATATTAAGGATTTGTTAACCTGGGATCTTCCATGATCAATTATGAAAGCCCCCATCTTACATTCAAAGCCTTTCATAACATTCTGTCTTGCACCTTTGCAGTCTTCTTACATCTTACTTCTCTGCGGTAACATTGACCTCCTAGCTGTTCCTCACACAGGATAATCTATCTCCACCCTTTGAACTGTCCCCCATATCTGGGATTCTCTCCCTCCTCATCTCTGGCTGCTGGCATCCCTGAATTCCTTTAAGTGCCAACTGAAATTCCCCATTCTACAGGAAGCCTTTCCCATTCCCCTTAGGTTTATCACCTTCCCTCTGTTGATGGTTTCTGATGTATCCCAATTTATCTGATTTATTTAGCTTAGTTGTTTGCTCACTGTCCACCTCATTAGACTGTGAGTTCCTTAGGATCAGTGGTTATTTTTGCTTCTCTCTGTAGCCCTACTGGTTAGTACAGTGCCAGGCATATAGTGGAAACTTGATAAATATTTAAAGATAATGGAAAGAGAGCTCCACTTGAAGTACCCAAATTCAAATCTTACTTCAGAGTACCCAAATACAAATCTTACTACCTGAATGAAACTTGTCAAACCATTTAATACCTCGGAACTTCAGCTTCTTTTTTTTGTTAAAGCGGGTGATTCTACTAGAAGACCTCTAAGAAGATCTCTTTCCAGATCTAAACGTGGGATCCCATGGACATGAGGGGTAGGGAGGCAAAAGTAGCCTGCTAAGAACATGGGCAATTAGGGAAGGGTGGTTTCAGAGAGAGAAAGCCAAGCCAATAGATATCTTACCATACCCTCCTCTGGGCTACCTGTGGAGAGAAGGGGCAGTGTACTCTAGGAAAGATCACTGGATTTTCCATCAGGAAAGAATTTGATTGCTGTAAACAAGTAGCTTAACCCCAAGGATCCTAAGTGACAATCTAATCTGCAGAATGGGAATAGTAACGTCTTCAATAACTGCCTCATGGAGTTGTTACGGAAATTTTAAGGCATGATATGCATCATCTAATATAATTACAGAATCCAGAAGTAGAAAGCGTAGTCTAGCACTTTAGCTCAGATACTTACACTTCTTTGTTTCTGCAAAGCAAGGCATTTCTTTTCTCTAATGATTTTTGGACTAGAAGAGACAAAACAGAAAGGACTAATAGGAAATCAATACCCAATATAGTTAGAGTGATAATGAGAGCACCTTCCAGACACTAGGCATACAAACTTTATACTTAGGTATTGAAAGAACAGTGGATGTGATTACTGACACGTTCTCAATGGTCTTTGAAAGTTGATGGCACATGGAAGTGGAAAAACAGAACTGGGATGGTAGAGGGGACATTCTGTCCAAATTTCTAGAAAAGTGAAAAGTATGGTGTTTATAAACCATAAGTCAGTGAACTTGACTTTGATTACTGGAAAAAGTAATGAAATGGTAAGAAAACATACAGATGGAAAAGCTGTGATGACGAAGAGCAAGCATGGTTTTGTCATGTATCAGGTCATGCCATGCTAACCTCAATTCTTTTATTGTTTTTTGAGAGGCTTACTAGACTGGTGGATCTATTAGAATTCTACCGGTATAATTTGTCTAGGTTTTAACAAAGTATTTTGTAAAGCCTCATGAGATTCTTATGGAAAGGAGGAGTGATGTGGGCTAGATAATAGTATCGTTAGGTGAAGTTGAAACTTGTTGAATGGTCAGATACAAAAAGTTTGGTTTCAACCTTGAAGGAGATCTCTAGCTTACTGCCGCAGGGACTTGTGCCGTTTAACATGTTTTTCAGTAGGTTGGATAAATTATTAAGTAGCATGCTTGTCACATTTAGAGATGATCCAAATCTGGTAGAGAGAGCTAACTCATATCACAGAGTCAAGACCTAAAAAGGATTTCAGAGGCTAAAATATTGGACTGAATCTAGTAAGATGGAATTAAATAGGCAGCTAGGTGGCTCGGGGGATGCAGTGCTGGGCCAGAAGTCAAGAAGACCTAAATTCAAATCCAGTCTGAGACCGTACTAGCTATGTGACCCTGGGCAACTCACTTAATCTCTGTTTGCCTTAATCCACTAGAGGAGGAAATGGCAAACCACTTCAGTGTCTTTGCCAAGAAAACCCCATGGACAGTATGATTCATGCAGACATGACTAAATAACTGAACAAAAATTAAGAAGCTTAGATAGGTGGCACAGTAGTTAGGGTGCCTGGCCTGAAGTCAGGAAGACTCATCCTCCTACATTCAAATCTGGCCTCAGACACTCACTAGCTGAGTGACCATGGGTGAGTCACTTAACCCTGTTTGCCTCATTTCCTCATCTTTAAAATGATCTGGAGAAGGAATGACAAATTACTCCAATATCTTTGCTAAGAAAACCCTAAATGGTTACACAAAGAGTTGGACATGACTGAAACAACTTAACAACAACAACAAAGTAAAGTTTAATAGTTGGGTTTAAAAATGAATTTCACAGAGACAAGATAGGAGAGGAGGCATGGCTAGATGGATGTTCATCTGAAAACATCTGAGGGTTTTTAGGGGGTTCCAAATTCAATATGGGGCCAAAGTGTTATGTGGAGAGGAAATAAAGCTAATACAATATTGGGCTACACTAAAAATGAAATATATCTGAAATAATAGTCCCACTGTACTCTCCCATGATCGGACCACACCTGTAGTGTTCGGTTCCGAGTAGGACATTTTAAGAAGGATTCAGATAAGTTGGAGAACTTCTGGGAAGAGTAATTGGGATGGCAAAGAGCCACCATATCCTCTATGAGGACCGGTTGAAGAAACTGGGTATGTTTAGCTTGGAAAAGAGAAGAGTTAGCAGTGGTGAGGGTGGGAGGGTGGTGGGAGAAGGAGAATGTGATAGCTATCTTTAAGTAATCTGAATGGTTCCCACATGCAGGGGAGAATGGACTTCAGCTTCGACCCTAGAGGACAGAACTGAGAGTGGGAGAGCTCTCCACACATATGCATATGCATACGCATGTGTGTGTGTGTGTGTGTGTGTGTGTGTGTGTGTGTATGCGTGTGTGTGTCAATGGGTCCTTCTTTAAGCAAACTATTTCTAGCTTACCATGGATAAAAATAACACAGCACATCGACAATTCAAGTAAGGAACAGAACACACCATTGACAGATCATAATATTTATTTATAGTTTTTCTAAGAATTTGAGTCACTGCTAACAACTCCAAAATGACAATTCAAACAATCATGCTTACTCAATGGACTTGGAAACTTAGTGTTAAAGTAATGCCACTTTACCATTCATTGTTTCTTTTTCAGTCCCTGATATTATTATTGGTTCCCAAAGGGTTAGTGATCCCACGAGAAGCTGCTTGTGAGACATTCAGAGGAGAAGAGAAGAATACTTTTGAGGGGAAGACTTGGAACACAGAGAAAAACATCAGGAAGAAGCCCCACTTGACAAAGCATAAGGTGATGGTAGTGGTGGTGATGGTTGATAATCATTCTCCGAAATCCAAGGCACAGCTAATATTCCTACTGTTCTGTTCTCCCACTTTGGGCAGGACCTACTTACTATCCATACACAACTAACTGGTTTTCATATACTGCCTGTGCATAGCACTTATGATCCTTGGTTTCACAACAAGATGATGCAGACTTTTGGTAACATTGTCCTAGCTGCAACCACAGAAGATATCTTCCTACAGACATAATATAGTGTTTCTCTAGTGTTGTGGAAAGAGCACTGGGCTTGGAGATAAGAGATAAGTGATACTTCAGTAGTTTCACCCTCTCTGGATCTTAGCTTCCTCATCTGTAAAATGGAGATACTAATACCCATGTGTATATATGTATGCATGTATGTATGCATGTGTAGACAGATACATATATACATATATAATATGTATATACATACACACATATCCACACATATATACATACAGGGTTTGGTGGTTTGGGTTTTTTTTTCCAAATTTAATCTTTTGTTTCAAAGTGACCTCATTATCCCTAGACGATGTGTATGGTTGCAGATTCAACATTTGCCAAGTGTCATGCTGCTTCCAAACATGGACTCCCTCCCTCACCTGCAAGATGTGTTATCAAATTCTGGAAAGAAAAAATGTACATGTTCAAAAGGTAACCCATTTGCTACTAGTGATAATGTTATCTAAACATACTACTATTTTCTTAACTTCCTCGATACATAAAAGCTAAATGCTCCCATCTTGTTAGTAAGATCTGTATAACGAATAACCACCATAGCGTGACATTTTCCTCTTAAACCTCTATTCTGTTCATTGTTCGTATATGTGGATGAATAAACAAACATGCAACAGTCCCCTATAATAGTTCCTGTTGCAATCATTAACCAATAAAAATACCACAAGAGCTGCTTTTACTACTGAGTTCGGTCCATGAAGTCATAGTGAAATGGTAGTTTGTGCCTTCTGGATTTCCTTGGGGCCCGATGCTCTTCTTTGGGTGTATCCTAAATAACAGAGATATGCCACTGAAGATACTGAATTCTAGCAGCATCCCCATTCCCATAAAAGTGAGTTCCTGAAGGTAGAGATTAGTTTGTTTTTCTCTTTGTACCCGGGCCTTGAGAGTGGTAGGTGATTTATAAATGTTTAGGACAGAACAGAACAGAACAAAAGAATAGAATAGAAAAGACAGAGAGTGGAATAGAAAAGGGGCAGCAAGGTGATGCAGTGGTTAGAGCACTGGATTTGGAGCCAGGAAGACTCATCTTCATGAGTTCAAATCTGGCCTCTGACAGTTACTAGGCAGGTCACTTAACTCCTTTTGCCTCAATTTCCTCATCTGAAAGTGAGCTGGAGAAAGGAAATGGCAAACCACTCATTTTCTTTGCCAAGAAAACCCCCAATGGGGTGGCACAGAGTGGGGTACAACTGAACAGCAACAGTAGGACACTTGAGCTTCAGTCTCTGTGAGGCTAGCTCTATGAATTAGCATTCACACTGACTGAAAATACTAGGATCATAGAGTTACAGCTGGAAAGGACTTCAAGGTCACTCCTTTATGTTGCACATGAGGAAACTGAGGATCAAAAAGACTAAGGAAATTTTACAATTTATTTACAGTACAGAATTCAAGCCCAAGACCTGTGGATCCAAATCCAGCACTCCTTCCACTCTACCCTATTGCCTTAAAAAAAAACAAAGCAGCACAGATTTATTTCTATTGTAATTAATGCCTAAGGCCTGTTTCTCCCATCAAATTTCCAGGATCCCCTATCTCAGCACAAATACACCTCTCCCCCACCTCCACCCCCAAATCTGTTCCTTCAAAGACAAAAAAGGGCAAGATGAGTTGCAGATTTTCATATTCCTTTAAGAAACCGGATTCAGCCACAAGGGCCTTGTTTTCAATCTTGACAAGGCTTCCATTTTCCATCTGTTAGTGTTCAATGACCCTGATTCTCCTATAATTTAAATGGAATGCAAGCTCAGTTCTAGAGGGCAAAGGTGTTGTCAGTGCATGAAAATTGCACATATTTTCTACTTTATGACACCTTCCCCCTCTCCTCTACCATGTAACCCCACGAAGCTGATGGTAAATGTCCTTCAGAGGATTGGAGAGCTGCACTAATTCATGTCAATGGAGTCACACATTATTAACACCTAGTCTTAATTTCTGAAAGCTTTGTAGTGATTTCTATCCTGGGTCCACAGAGCAAAAGAAAGATTCCACATCTCTGAATATAGAGAAAAGAGCTGTGTAGGAAGTACATGACAGATGAGATAGTTGCTTCATTCAACCCAACATCCTTTCAACCTTCCCTGACTCCCTAATATGGTGCAGGAGGTCTTGTATACCCATCCCACCAGGAATGAAAGAGTATGCTTTATTATTTATTTTTTTAAAAAAGATACTGCTTCTGAGATCCAATCCCACTTACATCCTGCTACATAAGAGTGTTCTGGGTAGGGGATGTAGTTCAGCACATGAATTCCACGAGTGAATGTCTCAACTGGCTTCAGTCCTTGGCAGCTCCGTATTTGGGAGGCAGAAATAGCACTACTCTGGTAATTGAGAGGTCTGGGTTTGATTCTTGGTTTCTCCACTAACTGACTATGCAATATTAGACCAGTTCCTCCCCCTCCCCGATGCTGTTTTCTGCTCCTTAAAAATGAAGGAATTGGAGTAGATCAACTCTAAGGGTCCTTCCAATTCTATAGTCTATGACCTTATTATGAGCCTGATTGAGACAATTTCAGAAATTCTTCTCTGTGTTTCAACAAGAGAGAAGACTAAAGTTCCCCCTCTAGATTCTGGAAAGTTTTCTGCCTTGTGTAACCAAAATGGCATAAGTGCTAAAAGAGAAAATACAACTGACCAAGAAGGCAGAGAAGACAGAAACAAGGTCCTATCAATCGATAAATCTACAAGCTTTTATTACACACCTACTATGGCCCAGATTTGGCAGCTGGATGTCTCAGTGGCTAGACCCCTGGGCTTCAAATCAGGAAGACCTGGGTTCAAATTTGGTTTCAGACACTCAATAGATATGTGACCTTGTGCAAGTCACCTACGCCAATTTACCTCTGTTTCCTCATCTGTAAAATGAGATGGAGAAGGAAATGGCAAATCACTCCATCATTTTTGCCAAGAAAACCCCAAATGGGGTCACAAAGAGTCAGACATGACTGCAAAATGACTGAACAACAAATGTGCCAGATACAGTCCAAGATACTGGAAATACAGAGACAAAAATAAAATTATCTCTGTCCTCAAGAGCTTTAATTCTATCTAAGATAGAATTCAGATGGATCTTTCATTTAGTCAGGAAACACTTATTAAGTGTTTACTGTGTTGAAAATTGCGCTAATGTCTGGGAATACAAAGAGAAAAATGAAATAGTCTCTACCCTCAGGCAGTGTGATTGCTACCTATCTGTGTCTATCTGTCTTTATATACACTCACATATATACATACATAACAACATGTATTTATATAATATAGTACCATAAAATGTAATATAGAATATCACATATGTATATGTACATATATATTTAAAATCTCCTTTGATCCTCAATGTGAAAACTGATAGCCCGAGTGTTTTTATCCCTAAGATTAGAAAGCTGAGGCTCAGAAAGGTTAAGGTACTTGCCCAACGCCACATAACATGTGATTTGTAGAGCTGGGAATCAGACAGAGATTTTATGATGCTATATCCAATTTTCTTTCTGGTTGATCTTGTTTTGTCAATATAAGCATGGAGCCACCTTTCTTCTTTCTTTTTTGATGGTGGGGGGAGGAGTACAGGGAGAGAGTCCAGACCTATAATGTCAGCTACATGGGGAACTCCCAGTGTGAAAAATCCTTTCACTTGTTCAGAACAGTGATTCTTCTGTCATTTAGTCTTAAATGTGTGTCTGAAGGTAGGGAGAGTTCAAGTGCCTTGACCACTGTCACACATGCAGTGTGTATCAGAGATGGGACTTCAACTCACACGTTCCAGACTCCAAGGCTACCTCTCTATATTATATCATGCTGTCTCTTCTATATACTTCTAGGAATACTTACCCTGATTGGGATCTCAGGCACACCACTTCTACTGGTGTACGTAGAAAGCCAGAACTAGGGAAACATGAATGCTCCAGCCCGTGTGAGGAGAGTTGAGCCTGGTTCATTGGATCACCATCCTCCACTGCTCTCTGGGGTGAATATAAGACTAAGCCAAATGTTCCTGCCAAAGTCCTTTTCAAAAGCTGCTGCTCTTATACCAATTATGTCCATTGCCCAGTTGTTCCGGACTCATTCTTTTCTCTGGGTTTGAGTCAATTAGGGTTTCATTTCTAATGGTCCCATAAACTGTCAATACTGCCACAATAGTCAACAGCCAAGAGTGGAAGCGGCTATATCCACCGCCAACCAGCTAAGGTCAAAAATAAACCATGTGCTTCTAGGATTAACTATATCCTCCCTGTCCAACGTGGGAATCATGCTGCCCCATTTCCCTTTACTGATGTGTTTTTAAGGGTTACACTGTTTACAATAGCTCACAGAGAGTTCAGTAGCACCCTGGACGCTTTTTGGCCTTTGCAGCTTCAAGCATTTCAAAGAGACATCTCTCCATCCTCCGAATTCCCACAGTCTACAATCAAATCAAATCCAGCCCTACTGACTTCCATTTCTTGCCCAGTGGAATAGGGGCTGGTAATATAGAGAGAGAAAAGTTTGCTAAGACATAGAGATGGGGATAAATTCAGATGCTCATTCCCACCAAACATAACTGTCTGTTGCTGTGTCCCTCAAGGCTTCAAACTGTCCTGAACCAGTTCTTGCAAGCTGTGCCTAACTCAAAGGGCACATACCTCACATGGAAGGATTAATTTTTTACCCTCTGCAAAATCATTCCTGTTGCCTGTGTCAAGGTCTGCCCAGGAACATTTCCCATGCCATTTATGTGATCACAAAACACAGGAAAGGCAAGTTGGACAATTTATAATGCAGCCTTCCGGAAGCCAAACATGTATCCAGGCAATTATGAGGACATTTGCATAAAAGAGAGTAGAGAAAAGTGCCAGACCATTCTGTGTAGTCATAACAATGTGGATTTTTTCCCCCTCACAGCCAACTGTCAGCAGAAATTACAAACAGCAAATTTGCTATTAGCAGAACCTGAACTTCCCAGGCTCTAAATGGTTAGGTTAATAAAGCTTACGGTCTTCCTAAAGCTGAGGCTGTGGAGCTCAGACTTATGCAAGCATCAATTGTGAGTGCATAAAACTTTCTGGAATGGGAAAGGGCATTCAGTTCACTGGGCTCAGGAATGCTTCATAGGTCATCATCTACCCTTCAGGATTCTTCCATATACCCTTCATTCACTTTCTTACTCCCAAAGCAACTTGCAGTACTGTTGTTGGGTTGTTGGTTTTTTTTTTCAATTTGCTCTATGAATTTGCTTTTATGAACATCCTCTGTTTATTAACTCTTTGGTCAAAAAAAAGCTTACCCCAGCTCACTTTATTTATGGCAACTTGCTAAAGGCCACAAAAAGCAGACTAAGCTATATTGCCCTGGCACACCCACAAATACATGTCATTTGCAAAAAAAAAAAAAAAAAATCATGGTCTGTTTAAGCTCTTTTCCCAAAGGACAGTGAAGGCTGAGAATGAATATAGAGGCATAGTTTTATGATATTAATATGCCTTTCTTATACCTATTCAAAGGTAGCTTATGCTGATGATTGCTATTTTCCAAACTAACTTTGCCACAGTACATTTTGGAGGTTGGAAAGGATTGTTGGAACTGATTAATGCTGGTCTAAGGGATAAAGTGCTGTGTGGTACTTGTGTGTCTGTGTATGTTTATGTGTATGTATGTGTGTGTGCATGAGTCCATACAATTATGTTGGAATCAGGAAGAAACATAAGGTAAATTTTAGAAAAGTAAGCCTATTTTCACATTGAAAAATTGACACGTGCTAATTATTTTGATTTGTTTTTCTTTTAGTCAGGGGTGAGTAACCTGTGGCCCCCTAAGTCCTCAAGTGCAGCCCTTTGACTTGACATTCACAGAATATGAAGTTTGGATTCGGGCAAAGGACCTCACCTGGAGCGTCATATGTGGCCTTGAGGCTGGAGGTTCCCCACCCCTGCTCTAGACCTTCATTGGTATGACAACTCCAGGTGAGAAAAGTTCCTTTATAAATGAGGACTAGAAATGGCTCTGGAACATATAGTCTTAGATAGCTGCCTGACCCGCTAAGAAGCGATGTGACTTTCTCAGAGGCCCAGAGTCTATATGTGAGAGAGGGATAACTTCGATCCGAGTCTTCCTGACTGAGACAAACTACATAGTCACTCTGGCATTTTTATTCTTTTTTGGTACATCATTTTGTATTTAATATGGCATTATTCTACCCACCCAGCCTCGAAGTCCAGGAATGCTTTTTACTCTCTCTCTCATGTCTCTTCCTTTCTCTGCATCAATCCTCGAGTCCTGTTCGTATATCAAATTGGCTAAAGATATGTTCCCTTCTCACTTAATCATCTCATATCTAGAATATCACAGTGTTTTAGGAAATGCTCATCTCCCTTCCCCTGTTCTCATTCAACTCATCTTCCATGCCCCCATCAGATGGTTCTCCCTAAAATATTTTTCATTACATTACACCCTCCATATTTCCCTCTCCCTTATAACATCAAACCCAGAATCATCATCTGTATCTCATTATCCTCCCATATGAACCATGTTTTGTTGTTCAGTCATTTTAGTCATGTCCAACTCTCCATGACTCCATGGGGTTTTCTTGGCAATGATACTAGAACGTTTTGTCATTTCCTTCTCCAGCTTATTTTACAGATCAGAAACCGAGGCAAACGGGGTTGTTATGTGATTTTCCCAGGGTCATATAGCTAGTAAGTGTCTAAGGCCAGATTTAAACTCAAGAAGATGAGTCTTCTTGACTCCAGGCCCTGCACTCTATGCATTGTACCACCTGGATGTCCCTATGAACCATGTACTCTAACATAAAAACAATAATTGAAATTGAGAAGATAACACATTCTTTTCTCCTCAGTCATTCTCCTTCCTGGCCCCAAACAAATGTTCATTCCTGTCTCCCTATTTTCATTCATGACCTACCACATGAGTTTGACCTCTGGATACCTCAGGAATGAAGCCTTTCCCATCCCTTAGTCTAAAGCCCTCCTCCCATTTGCCACCCAGGAGCCTGAATTCAGTGAACATTCATTCCTATCTAGTCACCATCAGAATCATTACTCATTAAAAACCCAATTATACCATTACCCCTTAGAAAGCTGTACACAGAGGAATGCAGGCTATATTTCTCCCTTCTAGTAGAATACAATCCAAGACAAGTCCATAATGTACAGGGAACCCTGAGCTACCAGCTAAAAATCCTCATGTGTGCATTGCAGTATTAATATTCCAGAAATTATTAAAAATGAATTTGACTGAATTTTAAACATGAATTTTAAACAGAGGGTGAGGTCAAGTCAGGAATGAAGATGGATTGGGGTTAGGAGCAAAAAGAGGTCTTTGACTAGATTAGGGGCAGGACAGAAGAAAAGGGAGCCCATCAATCAATGAACACTTATTAAGTGCCTACTATGTGCCAGGCATTATAGATGCACAGAAAGGCAAAAAAACATTGCTGATCTCAAGGAACTCAAAGCCTAACGGACTCTAAGGCCCCTTCTGAAAGCCTGTGGATATCACATCAATCTCTGCTACTTCTTTTTCAGCATGTGATGCTCTCATGTTTGAATCCTCTACTTAACTCTCTCAAGTGAGAAGAGGAAGTAAAGCTTAAATAGGAACAATCAAAGACAAGACCAAGTTCCCCACCCCTAGGCAGGAGTGATCATATCCCAAACCTGATGTATTACGCCATTTTGCTAGAGAGCCTGCTTGATTTAGTAGATTGGGAGTCAGGAATCAAGCAACAGGTATTTACGACCAAGGTTCAAATCCCAAGTCAGATACCCATCAGTTGTGTAACCTTGATCAAAATTCAAGACACTTAACCCTTCTGAGTCTCACTTTCCACATCTGTAAATAAGGATGATAGTAGCATCTACTTCACAGAGTTGCTGTGAGACTCAAAAGAGATCATACATAAAAAGAACTTTGCAAACCTTAAAGGCCCATACATGTGAAGTGGCATGGTGGTAGTTTGGTGGGATGGTATCTGAGCTTATACCTCTTTCTCTCCTTATATGTGATATTCATCCTCCAGGAGAATGTAAATTCTTTGAGGGCAGGGACTGGTTTTTATTTCTGTATTCCCAACCACATAGTCCCTGGCTTAAAGAATGCTAGTTGATTACTTGATTTTCTCTTTGTTTTCAAAGTACTGAGAAGCAGCATAGAATAGTGAATAACACAGCCCTCAAGTCAGAAAGGCCTATGTTCCAGTGTTCCATATGAAACATAGAGCTGTGTGACTTTGGGTGAGTCATTCAACTTCTCAGTAGCCTTGGCCAATGCCTAAATAAAAACTACAGAGCAGAGGCCCCCACACATTGTTAAAGGGAGCTTCCAAAATGGGAGTACCCTGTGCCAAGGAAATAACTGGTTTGCCCTCACTGCTGTTGTTGTTTGGTTGTACCCAATTCTTCACGACTCAATGAACAACACTGTCCATGGGGTTTTCTCAGCAAAGATAGTGAAGTAGTTTAACCTTTTTCTTCTCTAGTGGCTTAAGGCAAACAGAGATTAAGTGACTTACCCAGAATCACACTGCTAGTAAGTTTCTGAGGTCAAATTTGAATTGAGGTCTTCCTCATTCCAAGCCCAGCACTCTATCCACTGAGCCTTTTAGCTGCTCTTTCCCTAACTACCACCAAAAAAAATCCCCAGCATATAATACAGTGTCTCACATTTATATGGTAGGTTCTTGAGAAATGTTTATTGAATTAAATTTAATTGCTTTTTTTTTCTCAGTGCTCTTCAAAGGCAAAAAACATATAGCAAATACATGGGCTATGGTAAAAGAAACGTTCAGAGGTGTAGTATATCAGAATGAGGCAGTACCTCTGGATCATGCAAGGCATGTGTGGTCAGGCATTCAGCTCACCAACTCTGTGACAAGCTCAGTGACACCTTTTGACTACAAGAAGAGATAGGACTGACATCCAAGAGACTGCTTCTTTCCTGACAGATTTTCTCTCTTCTTGGCTATCAGATTCCTTCACCGTATGAGGAGAGTTGTGCCAAACTTCAATCCTGATTTTGATAAGTCCTTCCGACAAATCTGGCATCAGCTACAGTGCAATGACAATTAGCATGTTAATTAAGGCTTTTTTCCCCCTTCGATTTGGTCCTATCCTAGATCTCTTTCCAATTTTAAAATCCAGCTCTCTAGCTCCATCTTATGCCATTCTCCTGATCCCTTCAGGAGATAAGACCAAAGGTACGTTGAGGTATATATATATAAAATGAAAAACCATTAGCTCAAAACCGTTTCTTATGTACAGAGCAGGGCAAAACAAAAAAAAAAAAACGTAACTATATGTGTGTGTGTGTGTATATATGTACACATATATACACATATACATATACACATACACATATACGTATACATAATCAGCTATATGTCTCAGTGGATAGAGTGCTGGATCTAGAGTCAAGAAGACCTGAGTTCAAATCCAGCCTCAGACACTTACAAGCTGTGTGACTCTAGGCAACTTACTTAACCACTGTTTGCCTTAGTCCGCTGGAGAATCTTTGCCAAGGAAACATCATGGAGTCATGAAAAGTTGGTCACAAATGAACAACAACTGCATAGATACAAATATAGATACAAAGATAGTGTGTGTATACATATAATATATACTATATATGCATATATGGAATAATGTATGTTAAATAGTTTTATAGATACACCATTATATGATATATACATATACATATGTATATATGTATGTATGTATATGTATATGTATGTATGTATGTGTATGTGTGTATATATATATATATAAACATTCTGTGTGTAGGGGTGTGTGTGTGTGTGTGTGTGTGTGTGTGTGTGTGTGTGTGTGGTTGAGCTAGCTCGCATACCCATACACAAAGAGAGTACTCAGGCACTCCATTGGAGACCTCCCTCCAGACTGATATCTGTCCATTAATTATAAGGTTTTGCATCTCATGACTTGGCCAGGTCTGAATCCACCTAACTGTTTTGTCATCTAGCCCACTCTGTTGCATAATGACTAGAGGGAGCTCTGAGAAACCTTAACAAACGGTTTGTTGAAATCTAGGCAAACTGTTCACAAGATCCCTCTCATAGACCACTTTAATAACTGTATCAAAAAGGGAAGGGGGAAGGAGGAAATGAAAAGGATTTTATGAATTTATACGAGCATGACCCGTTTTTGATGATGGACTCTGAGCATCCCCACTTCCTTTTCCAACAGCTCAGAAATCATTGCTTTAATTTTTAACTCTAGAAGGTTTATCAGAAAATGTAGTAACGATCACTGGCCTATAGTTCAAAGAATCTACTTTTTTTTTTCCTCCCTTAAAAACCCGCTTGCCTCCAGTCCTGAGATCCCTCTCCTCGTCGTATTTTGTTTTCAAAGATTGCTAACAGCAGCCCAGCAATCACATCCACAAGTCCTTTCTGTGCCCCAGGATGTAGTTCATTCAGGCCATGTTTGGCTCTTAGAATTTATAAATCTCTCAAATGGAGAGCAGCCAAACCTCCTTTCTCTCAGAAAAGCAACACCAGTGCCTTTTAACCCAGCTCCTCACCCCTCCTTCCCCTGTTGTCCCTTTTTGTTTTTGTTTTTTGTCCCCACCCACCCTTGCTAAAGTCCTCCACACTCACAGGTTTGTTTGAGGACCTTAGCATTGCTGGCCAGGAGTTTGAAAGAAGCTGCAGGAACAGTGCTGAATCTGTAAAGGGTTTGGTTTTTTCCCAGGGAACTGAAAACATTTCTGATCCTCAGCTTTGTGTCTGCAAATAGGGGGGAAAGACAAAAACAAAAACAAAACCCTTCCTCTCCCTTCTCCCAAGGCCCCAGTTCCTCACCCTAGGCTGCGCCCCAGAGTGGGTGGTCACAGGAAGGGGGCTCCACCTCTGAGCATAGCTGCAGGGCTGGGAGTTGCTGGAAGCTGAATTCTATGGACTCCTGGCAAGGCTACAAGCTTGGGAGCTCGGGGAGCAGGACTCTGGAGAAGCACTGACTGCTCAGCATAGCTATGAACAGAGGCACAGGCTTCACCAATTTAAACACCTAAAGGATGTATGCAGGATTCATGCCAGCCCAGGATTCGTGCCCGGGGGATCTGGGTGCCAGCTCTTCTCATGGAGATCTCTCAAAGATCATAAAACTCCCCTTTGTTTTACATCGAAGGCAGCCCGAGTGTGGAAGGGGTTCTCCTTCGCTCTCTCTCCCCTCCTCTTCACTTCTGAGGTCTTAGCCATCCTTCAGCTAGCCCAACTACCACTTCCTCCAGCCCTTCTCTGAGCAACTCAGAGTCTCAAATACACATCCATGAATCCATCCTTAAATGTCATTCTCTAATTGTTTTATGGTTAACCTGGTCTTAAACTAACCAGTACCTCCTTAAAGGCAAAAGTCATGTACTAGACTCTTTTGAACCCCTGCGTGCGCACGCGCACACACACACACACACTCATACACATGATACACAATACAGAACAAATGGTAAATGTACAATAAAGTCCTGTTGATTTATGGATGGATTTCAGAACCTCAGGGACATTAGTTGTAAATTCCTTGGAATAAGGTACAGACCTTGGGTCAGGAAGGTGGGAGGGTGGGGAGGTGGAGGGGGAAAGGGTGGAGGGAAGTAACCCAATCCCAAAGCAAGATATAATTCTAATACTGTACTATAATAAGGAAACATGTAAAGTACACGTAGGATAAAATTGCCAGCTGAAGTACGTGTGCCTAAACACATAAACACAATGCAATAAAGCCACGTGTGCAAAACTATAATAAAAGTAAAAACAGAATGAAACCAATTACTCAGCTCTTTACTTTTATCCCCAACACTAAGCTCATGAGGGAAGTTGCCACTATAGGAAAGGGAGAGATCTATAAGTACACAAGAAAATATGAGGAGTGGCACATGCCCTAATTGGCTATGGCAGATAATCACTTAACCTTACCTTTGACAAGAGTTGTAACTGGGGTGGGAGACAAGGGCTTTGCCACAGGGCTCTGGATTTAGAACCCAGATATTCTGACTCCTGAGCCCCTGTATCATACAACTGTGTGCCTCTCCCACAACAACACTATACTCCAACCCCAACTTGCTGTGAGCATCCTTTGTGGTACTTATCCAAGGTGAAGAAATTTCTTGGGATCAGTTTCCCACCACAAAAACCTAGGTCTAATCTTGGCCGGGAAATAGACAGGGATCTTGCTGGAGCTGACATCACCTCAGCATTTTGCCAGCCTTGGTATCAGATTTGGCAACCATTCTGTGTTGGGACTCTGGGCTCTCTTGCTAGGGGGACACTCTGTCCACATTTTGACTCCAAACAACAGTTATTCCATGATAACCAATGTCCAAACTTTTCATGCTTGGGTGCCTACCGCTATCTCTACGGCTCTAACTCTCTAAATGCCAAACTCTCCCTGCCTACACATGCTCCACTTTGCTGATTTCAATTTTCCCTGGGCTCCCATCAGCCATTCCACCCAATATGCTCTGAAATTTGGACCCTAAGCCCAGACGGCATGTTCAGAAGCTGCTTCCCTTTATGAGTTCCTCCATCTCCTATGAATTCCCAAACCTCCAACCCTGACTGCTTCTTTGGATTCTATGGTTGTCCACCTTCCCCAGGCTGCTGGGATGTTCTCATATACCCTAGCCCTTCCTCACTACCCAGCTGTGCCCTTCAACTTGCTTAAAAATCTGAGCTCTACCAGACTCGGTCAGTCTGAATCAACCCCCAGCCTGATCCTCCATCCTACTTGTACCCAAACTTCTTTTCCATCACTGTCTCAGTCCCCAAACAGATTTCTTCCCTATTAGTATTTACAGCTTTGTGACAGGGTTAGGAGACAATTAGTGACAATGATGACAGCTAGCATTCATGTAAGACTTTAAGGTTGGCATTGCACTTTACAAATATTATCTCACTTCATACTCACAACATCCTGAGAGATAAGGGCTATTGGAATCCCCATTTTACTGATAAAGCAACTGAGGCACAGAGAGGAAAAGTGACTTGCCCATGGTTGAGCAGCTAGTGTCTGAGGCTAGATTTAAACTCAGGACATTCTGACTCCAAGTCCAATGCTCTACAAGCACCACAAGCAAGGGCATTTATTTAGGTGAGAGGAGGTGGATAAGCTTGTCAACATCACCTCACTATCTCTGTGACTTTGGCAAGGTCCTCAGGTCTTGGTATCCCTATCTGTAAAATGAGGCAGGTTGAATTAGATGATCTCCAAGATGTCTTTCACTCTAACAGTCTGAGTCTGACTTCTAGCCTTTTGTTTTTGTCCCTGAACACAGAAATCATCAGCAGAGCAATGCTGAGGATTAATAACAACCTCCTAATTTGCCAGACCTTGGCATTTAATTGTGGCTGGATAGACTAGCTGCTGATCAATAAAAGCCCCAAGGGAGAGGGGACTCTTATTATGTTGTGACTATTTTGCAGCACACTGTCCTAGCAGAGTAGAGAGCTTAGGGGATATCAGTGTTTAGGCAGTCATTTTTATCCTTAGGCAAAGATAAAAACCCTGCGTGTTCTAAAAGTGCCTTTACTAAAACATTGTCTGTTCTGTGAATTTTCCTTCTTACTGGGATAGCTGGTGTAAACCTTGACACTATTAACTCTTATCATGATCTGATGGGATTGATCATGCAGTGGTAACAGAATATTTGAGATGGTCCTGTGGGCTTCAAGGGCCAGGTCCATAATGGAAAAGAGAGCTTTCAGTCAGTTATCTCTGTTTTTTTCCTGGGGGAAAGAGGGGAAATTAATATGGTGCTCTTCTTCTATGGCATCTACATTCAACGCTGGGCTGGCAAAGTATGGACGTGAGGTTGCTGAGATTCTGCAACCTTTTTTAAAGGGTTCACCTCTAAGTCCAGAACTCCAGGGGGATACCTATGATCACTCTATTGCCTTTGCTCCCTGCCTAGGCTGTTCTGAGCACTTAACTGTGGCCGGAGACAAACAGGAGACCTGATAGAAATCTTTTGCCTACAGGTGCACAGGTGGGAGGGCAGAGAAGACTGAGAGACAGACCTTCGAAGAGCTAGCAATTTATGCTCTATCCAAGGGAGGAGTGCAGACAGAAACATTCAAGATGCTCTATGTTCTAGTTCTCCTGTTCATTCTCTGGCTAAAAATTGGGCCTCTGAAGGCAATACAATATGAATTACTCCAGGCTTATGAGCTTTTGAAGCCCAAGATCAGGAAATAGAAGAGAAGGAAAGTGCCCAGATCTGCCTGACTAAAGAGAGGGGATAACAGAGGGGAAAGAGACATTATCAGACTTTTTTTTCCTTATCAAGAAGCCAAACTAACAATAAAGTAAAGAAACAGGGAAGAAAATTGAAACATACTTTTAAGAAAACAAAGATATTTTCATTCAACAAAAAAATCAATTTAGTGTAAGTTTTGGTTTTTGTTAGAAAATTGTGATAAATATTTAATTTTACTTGAATAAAATGCAAGCTAAGAAAAAAAAGATTCAATTTGACAGACATTGATTAAGTGACTAATAAGTATGAGGCATTGTGAGAGGTTTGGGGATTTAAAAAAAAACAGCAACACAGAAATGAACCAGTCCCTGTCTTTAGACAGTTTACATTCTATGAGGGAATGGAGGAATTCTATCTGGGTACATGCAATTTAAAGAATATGGTTCAGTGGAAAAGATGCTGGATTTGGAGTCAGTGGACTTTAGTTTAACTCCCAGGCATAGGTCAAATATTAGGTCTGTATCTCTCATTTGCCTGTATGACCTTAGGTAAATCATTTAAAATCTCTGTCCCTCAGTTTCTTCATCTGTAAAATAAAGGGCTTGTAAAATGGTTTACTGCACATAAAGTTTCTTTTAGCTATAGATTTATGATGCTAATTAATACAAAGTAGCTTCAAAGACAGGGAATTAAAGTGGGGGGTGGGGTGGGGACAGGAATGGGAAAGGCTTCATGAAGTTCACCTTCTGCTGGAGGAAAACAACCAATTCATAGTTAAAGTAAAGATGAGACATTTCTCAACCAGACCAGTTCAAACCAGTTTAATCCACTTTCAACCAGGTCAAAACAGTTTAAACTGGTTCCACCCAGTTCAAATTAAACTAAACCAGTTCTGACCAGTTCCAACCAGTTCAAACTGGTTTAATCCAGTTCAAACTGGCTTGAACACTCCCATTTGAACCAGTTCTGACCAGTTCCAACCAGTTCAAACTGGTTTAATCCAGTTTAAACTGGCTTGAACACTCCCATCTGAACCAGTTCTGACCAGTTTAAACTGGTTCAAATTTGTTTAAATTTGGTTCAATCCAACCAGTTTGTGGTTAGGTACTTCAGTACTTTGGTAATTTGGCAATTAGGTTACCAAATACTACTTCAATTAGGCATATACTTCAGCACTTAGTAACCAAGTAACTAAACACCTAGGTGTTGAAGTACTTAATTACCTAATTACTTTTGTGCCTGATTACCTAAATACCTAATTATCCAAGGACATAAATACCTAAGTCCCTGGTCTTAAAGAGCTCTCAGGAGAATGCAGAAGACAACAAGCAAACAGGTATATACAAACGAGATATAGCTTGGATAAATTGAGGGTAGTATCATAGAGGAGGAACTAAGATTATGGGGGATTGCAAAAGACTTCTTTCAGAAATAAAATGGGACTTCAGCTGAGTCTTAAAGGAAGCAGGGAAGCTAGGAGGGAAAGATGAGTAGGAAGAGCATTCCAGATCTGGAGGAGAGTCAGTGAAAATACTTGGAGTAAGGAGGTGGAATTTCATGTTCAAAGAGCAACAAGAAATCCAATGCCACTGGATCATAAAGAACGTGGAGGGAAATATGGCATAAGAAGCCTGGAAAGGTAGCAAGGAATTAGGTTACAAAGGGCTTTAATAGCAAAACAGAAGGTTTCATATTTGATCCCAGAAATGATAGGGAGCCATGTGTGTTGAAAGCCTAATTGACTGGGAGGATGATGGTACTCTCAACAATAATGTGGAAGCTAGGATGATGGTAGAGTTTGAGGGGAAAGATGAGTTCAGTTTTGAACATGTTGGGTTTGTTATGCTTATAGGACATCCAGTTCAAAATACCCAATAGACAGTTGGAGACGTGAGACTGGAGGTCAGGAGAGAGGCTAGGGAAGGACAAGCAGACCTGAGGGTTATCTACATAGAACCGATAAAGTAAAACTGTAGAAGCTGATGAGATCACCAAATGAAATAGTAGAGAGGAAGAAGAGAACAGCGTCCAGAAAAGAGTCTTGGGGGTCACCCAGGGTTAGTGGGCAGGATCTGGATAAAGATCCAGCAATTAAGACAGAGAAGAAACAGTTAAACAAGTAGGAGAACCAGGAGACATCAGCGACACAAAAACCTGAAGGAAAGAGAGAATAGAGGCTAAGGGGGTGAGCCACAGTGTCTTTGGCTGGGGATGAAGAAGGTATGGGGTTAGATATAGTATGAAGGAGAGGTAGAATGTAAAGGGCAGTGGCCCAAAAGTCAATAAGCCTTTATTAAGCACCATACACAGCTGGCACAGAATACATATGCAAAGCCAAAAAAAAAGATCCATGCCTGCAAGACAATAGAATTGGGTTCTCCTTCCAACTCTACCTTTCTTTAGCTGTACAACTTTTGGAAAATTGGTTTGGCTCTCTTTGGGCCTCAGTTTTCACCACCAGAAGGAAGGGGCTCTATTTGATGGATTATCTCTGATTTCCCTCCCAGCTCTCCCACCCTAGGTTATTTTACATGAAACCAAAATTTTTTTTTCTTCCTTCATCTCTCTGAACTCACTACGAAAAAGAGGATCAGCCATGGGCTATTTACAGATTTGAATCTGGGAAGCTATATTCCCATCACTGGCTTTCCTTTGGCTTTTCCTGGGGGGTTGAAATAAACTTCGTTACTCACATCCTGTGCTGGCTCGGATGCAGCAGGGATGTTCTCCCTGAAACAGCTGCTGCTTTCCATCCCAGATACACCTGTCACTCAACGGCAAGTGGCAGGAATTTTTTTTGTTCTTTTATTTTGTGGATTTTGAAGCATAATTTGGTGTAGTTTGAAATGGAACATGACATGTCCAAATGTTTCTTTTGCTGATACTAATTTTCTGGGATTTAAAACAAGATTTGGCTCCAGGGTAATAATTAGAAGCAGGAAACAAAAGCAAAGAGGCAACTTGGTATAATAGCAAGGATACTGATCTTGGAGTCAGGAGGATTGGGTTCAAATTCTGGTTCTACCACTTATTATCTATTTGTTGTTGGACAATGAAAATCAATGGACTTCCCCTCTCAGTCTCAGTTTCCTCGTCTGATGATCTCTGCCTGGTGCTCTTGCCTAAGAGGGGCTGGAGGGAGTAGAGTAGGTAGAGTGGGATTATGAAGATCAAATGGAATTAGGAGTGTCAAAGTGTTTGTAAACTATGACTTTGTAAAATATAAAGTACTTTGTAAACTGTAAAGATATGATTTTCTAGTATTCCTATAGATATTTATCCCAAATGCTTTCAGCTGTATGAAATCTTCCCTGATCTCTCCACAGTCAGAAATCGTATTTCATTCTTTGAGCCCCTCAGATTGGGAAGAAGAGTGACACAGTGGAAAGTATGCTGATTTTGAATCAGAGGATGCTACATTAGGCAAGCTACTTAATCTTTCTGGGCCTCAGTTTCTCACTTGTAAAATGAGAGGGGTTGATTAGCTGACCTCTAGGTTCCCTTCCAACTTTAAATCCATCTACATAAATGGTACTTTCTTCTTCCTGAGTTTGTGCTCCTACCAGTTCAATTCAATGAGCATTTATTAAATGCCTGCTATGTGCCAGGCACTGTACCAAGCTCTGAGGAAAGAGGGAGTGAGGGAAGGAGGAAGGGAGAGAGAGAGAGAGAGAGAGAGAGAGAGAGAGAGAGAGAGAGAGAGAGAGAGAGAGGAAGAAGAAGAAGAAGAAGAAGAAGAAGAAGAAGAAGAAGAAGAAGAAGAAGAAGAAGAAGAAGAAAGAGGAGGAGGAGGAGAAGAAGGAGAAGAAGAAGGAGAAGGAGGAGGATAGGGAGAAGAAGAAGGAGAAGGAGAAGAAGGAGGAGGAGAAGCAGGAAAGAAAGGGAAGGTAGGAGAGAGAAAAAAAGATGGAACAAAGGAAAGAGGGAAGGAAGGAAGGAGGGAAGGAGGAAGGAAAAAGGAAAGATTCTGACCTCAATGAGCTTAAATTCTACTTCTGTGTGAAGGTTGCCATATTCTATTCCATATTATAGTGCTTTGTGTTATCCTTTTTTCATCCTTCTCCCTCACTTCAGACATTCAATTGTTTTCTTAGCTTTGCTGAGATTTCAGTTCTACATTCTTGTATTTCCCCCATCCTCTCTATTCCCACTATTACCACTCTAGTAAAGGTGGCCTTAGCCACCATTAGTGCTGCTAATAAACTAGTCTCTTATGCAAAGATCTGGTCACACCATTTTTGTGCTCAAAAATATTCATTTATTCCCTATTACTTACATAAGAAAATTAGAATTTCATTGCCTGGCATTCCAGGCTCTCTCTATCCTGGCCCCAACTATCTTTTTTGCCTTCTCTCTCAGCTCTCCCTGATGACAATCACTCCAGGCAACGTGGACTCTCTACACTTCTCTGGAAAATGTTCTGTGCTTCCCCACTTCCGTCACTTTGCTAGCATCCCTCCCTCTAGAAAGTTTCCCAAATCATCAATCAACAATAATGTATTAAGTGCCTGATATGTGTTAAACATCGTGCCTGCTCTAGGGATGATCCCCATCCTCAAGGTGCTTACATTCTAACAGAGGAGACAACACATTCACTTATAGGTATTTACAAGATACATACTAAAGAAATGCAATACAACCTTAGAGAAGAAGTTACTAGCTGCTGGGGGGACCAGGAAAGGCTTCTACTTATCAAACTGGGCACTTAACCAATTGACTTTGGTAGGTAGAGCAATGGACTGATGGGCCTGGAGTCAAGAAGGCCTGAGTTCAAATGTGGCTTCAGATGGTTGTTAGTTGTGTGCCCCTGAGCAAGTCACCTAACCTCCATTTCTTCATCTGTAAAATGGGAATAATGATAGCAATATGTAAGATATTGCAACAAAGTCGTGAGGACGGAATTAGATAATATTTGTAAAGTACTTAACACAGTGCCTGGCACATAGTAGGTATTATATAAATTCGTCTTCTTGGTATGGTTCTTTTTGTTGCCCAAACTGGGTTATAACCTTCGCAACAGAACCATCCTCCAAAGCATTTTGACTAATTTTTAGTCTCCCTCCTCCTTTCCACCTACTGAATTTTTATCCATCATTTAAGGCAGAATTCAAATATGATCTTGTCTAAGAAGCCTTTGCTGATTCTGATAATGGTCTTGGCTCTTCAGACCTAGGACCTCTCATAGCATTTTGATTAGGACCTCTCCGATACTCTTATCATACAATATAGTTTAATATCATTATCTGTATATTGACAGTGCCTTGCACATATTACACATTTAATAAATATTTTGCATTGCTTCATTTGTTCATATGTTATATATGGCTGAGAATTTCATGAAGGCAGGGGTCATCCTTTCCTAAATCTTCTTGTCTTACTTAGCACCTAGCTTTGCACACAGGAAATCAATCAATCAACATTTATTAAGCACAGAGGTGCTAAATACATGCCTGAAGACTTGAATTTTGTATGTGTCCCACTTTAGCATACTCTAAGTTCCTGGATCACCACCTTGTCGTGGGGCAGAGGGGCTTACATAGCCCAGTGAAACTATGGGCTATGCAGTCCAGGGTTATCCAAGACAGACAAGTCATAGTGGAGAGTTCTGACCAAAGGTGATGTGCTGGAGAAGGAAATGGCAAACCACTCCAGTATCTTTGCCAAGAAAAACCCAATGACAGAGGCCTGGCTTGACTCCAGGGGGTCACCAAGAGTCGGACACAACTGAACAACAGCAAACAATAAGTTATTTAAGGACAGTGGCAATATCTTATGTATTATATAGGTAAAGAATCATAAAATATAAAATTATAGTTCTTGTATGTAAGAGACCTAAGAAGACTTCTAGTTCAGCCTCATCATTTGACACATGAGGAAAGTGAGACTCAGAGAGCTTAAGTGATTTAGCTAATAGCTAGTACGATATGGCACTTTAAGGTTTGCAAAGTGCTGTGTACATATATATATATTATCTCATTTGATCCTCATAGCAACCTTGAGAGGTGCTCTTCTTATCTCCATTTTACAGATGAGAAAACAGAGGCAGAGAGAAGTTAAGTGACTTGCCCAGGTTCACACAGCTAGTAAATATCTGAGGCGGGACTTGAACTCACATCTTCCTGACTCCAAGTCCAGTGCTCGATTCACCAACCAAGATCACACAAGTAGGTTGGAAGAGAGCCATATTTGAACCAAAGTCCTGTGATTTCATATTCAGTACTCAGTTCAAAGTATCATACTGCCTCACATTCTGTGTCTGACTCAGTGCTCTATGCAGTCAGTGGCTGATAAATAATTGTCATATAAAATGAAAGTGAATAAAGAAGTACAGTAATAGGAGGCTTTGTTCATAGTAAATGACATTCATTATGTGTTTATGTACAGACTGTGACATTTTCCAGCATTGACATCCCACTTTTAAACGTGTTATCTTAAAAAAGAAATTAAAAATAAATAAATAAAAAGTGTTCCCTTGCAGTTCCAGGGCACAATGATATGTAAAGGACAGGGTTAACTTAGCTCCACTTTGGGCAGTCACCAAATTTGACTTCTTTCTAGCCATGGGGTTATGCCAGATCTATGGCAACTCAGTCAGATAAAGACAAATGAAACCGACCTCATAGAGTTTAGCAGCCAAATAACTGGTCTCCAAATAATTGCTGTCAATCTGAGTCAACTGGGAAGACTGGAAAATAATCATATCATGGCCTGGTGATTTTGCTTACTTTAAGGATAAATTGTTCAACTAAGAATTAGTCAGTGATTCTTCTTCTTGGCCATCTAGGTCAAGGGTTATTTTTTACTTCAACCTAAAAAAGGCCCCTTTCTGTCCTGGGCAGGGGGATTCCTAATTCCCTTCCATAAGAATTGATAAATGAATGAATGAAAAGCCATCTATGAAGTCATTACTATATGCTAGGCCCTGTGAAAATTGCTAAGCATGAGAGATATGAATAGAAAAAGTCCTGACCTCAAAGAACTTACTTTCTGATAGAAAACAAAATATATGAGAGACTGGTGCCCAGTGAGGGGTGTTTTGGTCAGGGATGTCACAAGAGTGATGAATGGAATCATGGAGCAAGTAATTGACACGTTCTTTCCAGGAAAGGTAATGTCATTTAATTATTTTTTATCCAAAGTTATGTACTAGGAGGCATGATATGAAGAAGGTAGGGCAAAAATAGCATGAGGGTCTAGGTTGGACTAGAAATTATTGAAGGTACAGCAATGAGAAGCCTAGGAACCCAAGGCAAATGTTGGGCTGGAGGTAGCAGCTAGAGACCAGAAGCATAATGTAAAGAAGGTGTAAAGAAAGGAAGGGGGTCTTAGAAACACTTTGAATGAAGTTGTTGTGACATGATAAAATCCCAGGTGGCCTAAAGCTTGGGTCAGTCACACTCTCTATAACTTGTTGAGCCAGTTCTAGATGAATGTGGTATAGACAGACTATGGTCAATTGCATTGATAGAGATTTCTTATCCATCTCTAACTGGCATACACAGACATTGCCTTCAGGAAAATTTAAACAGTGAAAAAGAGGAGTAATCAAATTCATCCAATTCCATGAAAAATCAATTATAGGATCATAATTCACTGGTGTAAGTGACCTTAGAGGCCAACACCCTCATTTTACAGATGAGGAAACTGAGGCCCAGAGAAGGGAAAGATTTTTCACAGTTCACACAATAACAGCAAAAACTAAGTCATCTGACTCTGGATACAGTGTTCTTCCTAACCCTTTTCCTTTCAACTCTATGAAAGAAAGACAAAAATCTCCACTCTGGCAAAATGGGCTATTATTTTTTGTCTTGTTTTGGTCACAATGCGGACAAAAATAACTGAATTGTTGACCTTTTTCCCACTTCCTTACTGGATACCTTTGTAGTTCTATGGACATAGCCAATGATTCAATATAGTATGTGGTTACATAATGAGCAGGATTCTTTCCTATCACAGGAGCAAAAGGTGTTCCTGGCTTTGGGGACATCTGGTGTAATTTATTTTTCAGCTCTCTTATATTTTCAGCTGTGTCTCTTTTAGGTCAAGACCAAAGCAAGGGATGAAGTGTATTGTGTGGGAAGGTTGGAGATTCCCTGGCCTCTGAACTTTACTGGGCTCAGTCTCTTCCACTTTCTTTTTTTCTGGACCTGCTATGAACAATCAGTCTGATTATTGTGGAACTGCTTAAACCTAAGTCCTTTCAAAACCCGTTTTCTGATGGAACATTGGTGTTTATGCTGTGGATGGAGCCCTCTTCTGGAGAAACTTTTCAACAGGTAATATAACGAGATTTTCATGGTTTGCTGCTTTTTTTTTTTCTTCAAAACAGAATAACTTGGTGATCCAGGTGTCACTGGAGTAAATCAAACAGGAATTGATTCTCCATGATATGCATTCTCCCTTATCTTTCACTAACTAGGCTATTAATTGAACTCACAAAGGAATTTGATTTTCCTCAAAAATCACTGGTATTTTCTTGAACAGAGCCAAGCTCTCCCACAGGTGATAAACTTCAGAATAATTGCCATGATTTCCAGAGCTTCCCTCTGGCTTTCTCAGGGAAATTAGTTGCTGAGCGCATCGGTCCTATGAAGTTTCTCTGCATGATATGCTGTGACACACATAAGGCACTTAGACCTTCTTTTTCAGAACTCTTGATGGCTGAGGAGTAAATGAATGTGTGTGTGTGTGGGTGAGTACAAGTGTGTGTGTGTGTGTGAGAGAGAGAGAGACAGAGAGAGAGAAACAATGACAGAGAGACAGAAAGACAGAGACAGAGAAACAATGACAGAGAGACACAGAGACAGAGAGACAGACACAGTGACACAGAGAGAAACAGAGACAGAGAAAAGGAGATGCAGAGACAGTGGGAGAGAGAAGAGACACAAAGAGAGAAAGAAGACAGAGAGAGAGAAAGGGAGGGAGGGAGGAAGAGAGGGAGAAGGGGATAAACACAGATAGACAGAGTAAGCAATGTCTTTTGCACCAGATAATTTAATATATGATTTCACAAATGACAGAGAGCACATATGAGATCCCTTGGGCAGGCAGTGTACTTGAGTGTTCCAGGCCCTTGCTACATGCATGTGTTCCATACAGAGGCAGAGATCCAGCAACCTCAGCTTTTAGCTGGATCTGTCATTCTAAACTGACCCTCCAGGGCCAGTGTCCCGATCCCTGACAATGGCTGTCATATTCAAACAGGCACTATAGCCTTTTTTGCTAGAAAATCAAAGTTCAGGCTGGAGGAGAATTCCTGCTTTAAATGCAAACCTCAGAATCTTCTGGAATGTTTCAAACAGCTCCCAAGTGACTATTCCCCAGAACCTGTAGCCACTCCCGGAAAGCCTAATTCCTGAGAGATTACTCACTAATCTTCCAAACTTTTTGTTAGTTTTAGTGCTTTTACACATGGCAACAACAAAAAAGAAAACAACCCAATATTTATTAGAGACTTTGTACCACATGCCCATCTTGATAATTTTCATGTTTGTTCCTCCTTATCTAACCAAATCCGTGCCTCCACCTGCATATGTCCCCCTCTCCCCAAACACTCCGGTACAGCCCAGAGGTGACTGTTTCCTCCTTGTTCTGACTTCCAGCCATTGTTGCACTGAATTACATTCATCTTCCACCTCCCAACAAGCATAATACAATCTTGTGCACACCACCATGGCCAATGAGCTCACGGAGATTGATCGCTTCCAAAGGCGGGCACCCGGGGATTATGAAAGGACCATTGCAACTGCTGTGGAAAAAACACACACACTTGCCTGAGCCCCACCAAGGCCAAGTGACTCATTTTCTTTATTACATTGTTTTTCCTTTGCCTGTGTGTGTGTGTGTGTGTGTGTGCAAGCGCACTTTTTTTTTTCTTTCTCTGCTTGAGGAAAGTTTTCCCTTGTTGAGTCAGATGGCACATTTTGGCTGCAAAAGTTACCACTCCCTTCCCTCTGACACATTCCAACTCTATATTAACCCTTTGGAATTTCCCTGAGTTCCCAAATAAATAAATAGGTTTTATTGCAAGGGTACAACATAGGTAGTACTCTGGCTGCACAAATGCATCACAATAAAGAAGGGAATCAGACACCCCCATCAAGCCCAGGGCTCTGGGTTATTGAAGATATCCCTTCTAAACATCCTCATTCCAAGCTACTCTTCAAGCTGTCATCTGTGAAGCTATTGGCCTGTCAGGCTGTTCCCAGGGATCTTCCTGATGTGCACCTCTGTCATCTGGCTTTTACTGTTTCTAGAGAGGTAAAACTTTTGACAGGACCTGAATCAAGAGATTCAGCGGTGATATTTTAAACCACTCACTGGTGGGAACAACCAACACTGACTGGGGTGGGGGGGCACATCATCTGAGACCAGGTCCTGGGGCCTCTTAACTAGGCCCAACCATACCTGGGGCAAGTACCATATTGTGGAAGCCTGAGGCCATGGGTTCAGCTCCACCAGATTTCTTAGAACCACAGATGTCTGGAACCAGACTTAGCTTCATAACTGACCCAGCTGCCCAGGTAGAACCTAAGCCCAGCTGGCCATAGGTGAGCACTGAACCATGCATGGCTCTGAGCCAATGGGCTCCCAGTCCCATTCCAGGTAATGGGCACACAGCCACCACAGGGCTAAGGCACCAAACCGTTCATAAGGCGAATTCAGCACCTGGGCTCCTGGCTCTTTCCCCACTTGCCTGCATCAACAGAGCAAGGCAGCCCTGCTCAGGAGGTGCTGATTCCATTCCAGCCCTCCAGGTTCAGCTACCTTTGACAGCTTTATTCTCTTCCCCAGCTTTCCTGCACACACTAGCAATCCCAGTTGGTCAATTAGAGTCCAGGCCAGAAGCTTGGCTCCCCCAGCCTCTGATTTTTAGCTCCTCGGGGCACATTCTCACTTATCCCCGCCCACCTCCTAGCTTGCTCTGCACCCTGCCCCTGCCAGGTCCTCCTACTGGCATGTATGAATGCAGGCAGACAGGAGATTCCTTACCATCCTGGCCAAAATCCTAGGCCTCAGTAATCACCTGTCCACTGCCACTCAACTTGAATCTCTCATTGGCTGTGACCCTAGGCAGACCTGGCTAACTATGTGCCCTCCAGCCCTGGGTAGAAGGTTTCTCCTGCCCGCTCTAATCCTGGCTCCCTCTGTCTGCTCCTATTCAGTTTGCCAACCAACCGTCATGCCCCTGGGTTCAGAAGTACTGCTATCATAGCATAACTTCACAAGGTCCCTACTCCATATTTTGAAAGGCTACAGAAAGTGATTTCTGAGCCTACACTGGCAGCAGTAAATCCCGGTAAAGCCTCCCACCTAGCCTCTCTCAACAGTCCCAGCACGCTAAGGGTTAACAGAACAGCTGAAGCCCTGGGGTGGGGAGAGGGGGGAGGTATTAACTTTTCCAGCACTCAGCGCCCAAATTGCCGGGCTTGGGTTCTCCCATCCAGAGTTTTCAGATGGGAAGGACATGGAAGGTGTAAGAGGGTTAGCTTTCCGGCAGCACAGGCAGAGTACAGCCTACCTAAGGGCTCCCTCCAAAGGAACCTCCTGGGCTGGAGCCCATCGGCTACAAGGAGACCACCACCAGGAAGAAGGCAGGGGAAGCCCAGGGGAGCTCCCAGCCCTCTTCCCTCCTGACTGACAGCAACAGCAGCAACAGCAGCAGCAGACTCCTGGGTCTGGGTGCATTTTCCTGCTTTCCAGAAAAAAGGGAATCTAGAGTAAGCTAGCATGGGCACAGACACCCCCAAGCAAGTCAGTAATTCTAGAAAGACTCCTCCCCACTTCCTATCTGGGGAAAGAATAAGAAAGCTCTTGAACCCACTGACAAAGGCATGGGAGAGAGGACTCCAATTAGTCCCTGCTGCTTTAAGAAGCCAGACGTGGAGAAAAACCAACAGTCTTTTTTTAACCCAGCCCAAGATCCACCAAATCAAATCAAAGTTGCACCACTTGGGTACGTGAAAGAATATCAAGGCAGCTTGCAAGGTACTCCAGACTTCCTTTGCCTGTCCTCCCTTTCTCTGGTCACCCAAACACACACACACACACACACACACACACACACACACACATACACACACACATACACACACACACACACACACACACACACACACACACTCTAAATAACAATCCAGTGGTGTATACCCTGGAAAGGCACCGCTCCCCCATTCCAGGCACTAACTGTATTTCAGAACCCCACAGACGCTGAGAAAGACTACCTGCATTGCAAGCACTTCTAGATTAAAAAAAAAATTACAGATGGGGAAGAGAGAGAATGGATGGCAGGACTCCAGAGCTAGCCACGGTCTGCCTTACCTGGGACAGCAAAAAGGATAGGGTGAGCTGAGTTCTCTGCTGCATTTTGCCAGACTAGAAGCAAACGGCGGCTCTTTCATTCATGCGCCCGGCTGCACTGAGCATATTTTCGCTGTGAAACAGCCTTTGAGAAGAGACTCTGCTTTGAGAGCCAGCCAACTTCCCAAATAGATCAGCAGCATCATCACGAAAGCATTGGATAGAGGCTGATGACCAGAACCAATGGCTTTACAAGGATGATTTCTTCATAAGGCTCCCTCATTTTGCATCGCAGATATCGGGCGGGCACCTCTCACAAACACAACCCTTGGAAAATAAAGCATTTGCTTTTAGAGTGTTTAGTTTCAGACCTAACAAATCATGCTTATGGAACTCAATAGTCTTCTCTCCTTTTCAGAGAATAGAATTGCACAGGGGAATAGCGGCAACTTAGATCCCAGTGCAAAAGAGCCTCTTTATTAAAATGTTAATAAGGTCTACTTTATTTTCAATAAATCAAAAAAAATGACCCCTGCAGTTTTGGTTATTTCTAAGCCCAGCAAAACTGCAAAGTGGAGGTGGTTTATTTGGTTTGTTTTTTTTTTCCTTGGGTGCTGCTGAAGTAGTGATTATATTTTGTGTTTTCCTCCTGTCTCACAAATCACAAAGAGGACAGATCAATTCTAGGCTGCAGGAAAAAAAAATCCATCATAGGGCAATAGATTTTATTAACTGCTCAGGTGATGCTTGAACCTGCTTCCTATTCTATAAGCATGAATCTAAGGCCAAATCTGCATCCTTCAATTATGGGAAACTTTCCTTTGTGGGTTCAGAGAATCTGAGAAGTTCCCTCTCTTTCCTCTTTGGGAATTAACATTCCTTAACCACTCCAATCTGCAGATTTAGAGTACATTCGGCAAAGAAGACAACCAGTTTCTAGAAGCAAATATTTTTGGTTGGTATAGATTACCTCCTTTTTGATAGATGGTCTCTTTTGCTTGAAAAAAGTCATGGAGTCCTAGGATTTAGACCTGAAAGATACTTTCAAGATCATTTGGCCAAACCCAATAAGTTTATAAAGGAGGAAAATGAGACACCAAATGGCTTACCCAAGGACACCTAGACAATTAAAACCAGAGCCAGGATTCAAATGCATGTCACCTGATTCTAAACCCAGTGTTCTTTCCAGTAAGCTGCATTGCTGGCCACTAAAAGCAAAACAAACAAACAACAACAAAACCATTGTGATTATGGATGAGTTCTATGAGAGACAGCCCAGTAAGACTCCTAGACTACCATCCCAAGGAAGATAGGCAGTTCTTGGATAAGACTGTTCTGAAAGATGGGGTTAGACTCAGAAAAAGATGCCCCCAAAGTAATTCTAAATGGCAATCCGTGGAAACTTTGCATGTGTCCAAAGAAGAACCATAGACAACAATCATAAAACCATAGGATTATAGATTTAGAATTGGAACTTCAAAGTGCAACCAGTCTAATTTAGGTAAAGTTACACTGGTATTAACTGACAGTAGTAGGATTGAACCCTTGTCCTTTGACCTCAGATCCAATGATCTTGCATAATCATTAGTCTTCAAAGTCTCTTCCTACTCTAAATTTATGATTCCATGATCATTACCATCAGTCACAGTTTTTAGAGTACTTTAAAGCTTCCAATGCACCTTACATAGTCTCACATAGACTTTTCATCTTAGCCTCATAAAATCACAAGAAGATAAGTGAGATTATCATCATCATCTTAAAGATGAAAAAATTGAAGTCTTGGAGAGGTTAAGTGAATTACCCAGAGTCACAAAGCTAGTAATTTGACTAAGGCAGGAGTCAAGCCCAACTCTTTCTGAAATTAAGTCCTGAATTCTATGTCACCTTGCAGCTTCATCATGACTGACAAATGTTGCTTAAGATCATTTTCTCCACTTTGAACCCAGGAGTCAGTAATATGTGAATTTGTGACCCCATGGGCCCTCACAACCCAGGGTTCTTTTCTCTTGCAAGGTAGGATAGGAAGTTTCTAGGAAATCAGTGAAGTTACACCCCTGAATCTACCACTGGGGTGACCACTTCATGTTTTCCAACAATACCCCCTCATTGACATCTCAGGGGGTAAAAGGAAACGGGGAGGGACTATAGACCAAGGCAGTACTGGTTCATTTTGTCTACCCAGGATTACAGTCTCTACATTCCAGTGATTGTACAGATATGGGGAAGAATGTACAGTTGTTGCATTTTTGCCTTTATTGCAATCCACCCTTTACCCTCCTGAATCCAAGGGAGAATCATAGAATCTTAGAATTTCATAGTGAGAAGGGACATTAATAGACACCTAGTCCAATCCCTACTCAAAAGGAATCTTTGCTAGGATAGATAGATATGACAAGTGCTTACCCAGCTGCCTCTGCTCAAAGACCTCCAAGAAGGTCTCCAACACCTCTTGAGGCAATCCATTCCAATTTGGGATAGAAAATTTTTCTTTTTTGATTCCCTGCTATTGCTTCTTTTTTGTTTAATGACAAAGACTACAAATCTAATTAAATAAACTCGCTGAGATCATACTATTCTAGTGGGGGAAGGGGAGGAGTGAGAACTGATCTGGAAGTCAGAAAACCTGAGATCTTATGACATTTGCCTGCCTCCAAACAATGGTCAAATTGATATTCCTAAGCATAGATCTGGCCATGTCACTTCCCTAGCCATAAATCTTTGGTGGCTTCCATCTGTTTTTAGGATAAAATATAAAATTCTCAGCCCAACATTTGAGGACCTTCTCAAACTGGCTCCCACCTGACCTTCCAGTCTTTTATATTATGCTCCTTCCATCCACTTAAACCAGACTGCTAGCCACTTCCCCTATATGACAATCCACATTCTGTTTATGTGCCTTTGCAGAGGCATCATCACTCCCTCCTTGCCTCTGCCTTCTAGAATCCAAAACTTCCTTCAAGAAAACAAAAGAAAAAAATTACTTCAGTGGTACTTCCTACATGAAGGGTTTCTGGTGTTACCAGATGTGGATGCTCTCCACCTTGCTATACTTACTTATCTACATACAGTACATTTTGGATTCTTCTCATAGAATGTGAGCTCTTTGAGGGCAAGAACTGTTTACTTATTTGTCTTGGAATCCCCAGACCCAAAGATGATGATTTTCACAAAGTACATATTTAATAACTATTTGAAAAATAAAATTATAATTTTGGAGAGTAGGGTAATCAGTTTAAGAAAGGTTTAATAAGGAAGATGAGGAGTTGTTTTAGGTGATTTGAGTTTGCTTACCAGAATCAAGATGAAAATATTTAAGAGGTCATTGGAAAAAATATGACTGGAGCTCTGGAAAAAGGTCAATACTGGATAAATACATTTGGTAGGCATTTTTTATAGAGATGATAATTGAAGTCATGGAGACAGATAAAATTGCAAAGAGAGTGTGGGGACAGGGACATGGAACAGAGAAAAAGGGAGAGAGAGTAGAAAGGATGGAGGGAGAGGAGGAGGAAAGAGACATAGAAACAAAGACAAAGACAGAAGGAGAGAAAGAGAGAGAGAGAGAGAGAGAGAGAGAGAGAGAGAGAGAGAGAGAGAGAGAGAGAGAGAGAGGATAAGTAAAATAGCAAGATAGAAAACCTAATGTAGAAAGAAAAAAAGAGAAATAAAAATATGTCTCTTCCAACTCTGAAATTCTGGGATTCTGTTAAAAAGAGGCAAGAGGATCACAGTATTACAGTGTCATGGAATCCAATAAAGTTGAGAGTATTAAGAGGGAGGAGTTGAACAAACAAGTCAAATGCTGCAGAGAGGTCAAGGATGAGAACTAAAGAAAGGCCATTGCCTTGGCATTAGGGGGTCATTGGTGACCTTGAAGACAGAGATTTCGGTAGAGAGATAGGATCAGAAACCAGATTACAAAAGACTGTGTGAATGTGTGGACAGGAAGTGAAGAAAACATTAGATTACTTTTTTCTAGAGGTTAGTAATCAAGGAGAGAAAAGAAAGACTATTAGATTGATGTGGCAAGTAAAATCAAGGGAGAGTGGTTTTTTGTTTGTTTGTTTTAGTATAATAAGCACCTGATCCAGGCAAAGGGAAAAACCCAATAGAGAGGGAAGGTCTGAAGGCAAGAGAATGAGATGAGAAAAGTCCTAATGGAGATAGGAGACAAGATCAGGGGGTAAGTATAAGAAGAGGGGTAGCATTATGAAAAATGGTGCCACCTTATCTTCTGAGAGACCAAAGGGAAAGAGGATCAAGTGGACAAATCGAGCTGGGGAGCTGGGGAGGCTCACCACAACACACTCTCACTGCAAAGTAGGAAATAGGGTTAGCGAAACACAGTGCCCTAAAAACAGAGCAGAAGTTACTAACTACCATTATTGGAAGAGAAAGCTTCCTACACTGAACTCAACACACCCTAGGCAACAGCAGCTCACATTCATCCTAACATAGCTACGTTTCTCCATTTGGATACATGTGAAGGGGTAACTGGGATGGGAAGGTATAAACAGCACCCTCATGATCTCTGGGCACAGAGATGTGGCTTCTGTTTCCCAGATGGGAATGAAAAGCGCTTCTCAGCGTGCTCCTTCCAGGGACAAGATGATCCTGGTGCTGGTGGACAGTACTAGATGGGGTACTTACTGTTTTCTGCTCTCTGAGGTCTGGAGCAAAATTTTTTGTATCTTCTTAAGGGGACTTGAAGTACGGATTCAGTGGAGCATTCATTTATCTTGTCTGCAACATTTTCCCTTCTTAGAATACGTACTAAGTGTTTTAGAACCCTGCTAGTATTGCAAAGAAGTCAAAAGGCAAGTCAGATAGAAAACACATGGAGAAAGGAAGTAATGTCTGGGATAAAGAGGTAACTGAAGAAAGAGGAAACAAGAAAGGTGTGGAGAGAGTGCCTAGAGAATGACAATATTCCTTAGGGACATTTGGCAAATGATTGCTGCTCAGGCCTTAGCTTTTGTTTTGTTTTGGTATGTGGTGGGGTGCAAATAAGGGCCTGTAGAAAGGACCAATGAAAGAAGGACACAGAAGCAACTGGATCAGGTCCCCACCATGTAGCTCTTCTCACCTGAGTATTCTCATCAATGCCTACTTACTCTTACAGGATGACCATGGGGTCTTTCTGTTTTGTAGGAGAGGGAATGACCTTCCCTCATTCCTCTTAAGCTTCTAATTATCCTCAGTCCTCATGACCTATTATGTTAGTAAAACCAAACTGAACTCACCACTGCCTTCAGTTCTTCAGCAGTTCTGTCATCTAAGGAAAAAATAACTCCTTGGTACTGCATTTAAGGCCTTCCCCAAACAGCATGATTGGGAGGAAGGAAGAGCAGTGGCCTCTGGAGATGTGGACTTGGAACAGTGAATAAGACCTGTGCAATACTCCAGGAACTAGTATCTGGTACTTCCTGGATGGTGGTAGGTAGGCATTTTTTTTTCCTTTGGCATCAGACCTATGATTTCTATTGTATATGGAACTCCAGTGAGGAAATTCTCTTCACCAATATTGATCAGTGACTGCTTTGTAACTTAGAGTCTTAGAGAGCTATTGCTTTAGGCACTCAGAAGACAAGTGGCTTGCTATGGGTAACACAGCCAGTATAGAGGCAGAGCTTGAAGCCTTAAAAGGATATCCTTGATTCCATTGCCATCTTTCATTCCATTACGCCATGGCTGCTTCTCCCATTCATAATGAGAAGGCAGTACTTCAGTGTAAGGGGGGTTAATCAGAGTTCCCTGACCAACTTACTGATCTCCCTGATCTAGTAGATAACAGGGTGGTGAGCCTTTGGGGCATTTGATGTGTGCTACCCTTATAAAGTATGGCATGGCAAATGGTACCTTATTGAAAGGAAGCAGACAATTCCCAATTGGTTTTTAGTAACTGAATTTGTCCGTAAGATGATTGTCTGGCTAAGAAGATACAACAAGAGAATGGACCTCATTTACTTCAGAGAACCACCTGTTTGTCCCATCTTATAGAACAGAATTGTTCTCAGCCCATTTTTTTCCTCCCTGTCCCTGTTCATGGGACATACCAGAATATAGCAGAGCAACCTATGTTGTGGGGGAGAAGGAGAAGGAGGGTAGTGCTCCTACCTGTGAGCATAAACAGGTATAGGATTCCTCCCCTCCTCACCCTACCCCTGATGGTTAATGGTGGTCTTGAAGCAAAGAAAAACATGACAAATATATATATATATATATATATATATATATATATATATATATATATATATATATATATATATATGTATATATATATATATATATATATATATATATAATGTTCTTACACACTCAGGTTAACAGCAAACTTCATAGGTAATTTTTCCAATCTCCAACCTGCAATGTAGAGGTGACTTCCTGAACACTGTGACTCTGGAATCTGGCCTTGTAGCTAGAGAAGAGAGATTAGGGCATCACAAGGCTTCTTTGAGAATGCCCATGTGAGCAATCCCAAATTCAAGAGTTTAGGGATTAGACCTTTTTTAGAGAAAAAGGGATTTTGTGAACAGCCTCCCTGCTAGAGAAATCAGTAGATCACCTATGTGGCCCCATGCAGGAGGAAAGCAAAGCCTCAGCATGGGGTCACTAAAGATTAGGACTTGGCCATTCTTTACTTTGTAATGAGTTATCCAGCTTAGGTTCAATGAGAAAGGAGGTAACTATCTTGATGTACCAAAAAAGTTTCCTTTTCAGGGATATCAGAGCCCTCTGAGACTCACCATATGGCTGAATATCTGTAAGGATCTCTAGGGGATCAAAAGAGCGATTAAACAGAATTACTGTGTTGCTTGTTCAGCAGTCATGCCAAGGAGTTTTGGGGGAATCCAAACTATAGTAGGTACTATGGTGGGGCACAGTGAGGGAGTTGTAGGTCTCTGTAGGAAATTGTAAATCACTGGAAGGTTAAAGACTTTCCCTGATTGCAACTCAAGGTTCACTTACCTTTGGAAAAGACCCATTTCCCCTCAGAAGTGGATGTTAATGGGGCTGTGCATGACAAAGGGATGGGAATAAGCATTTATTAATCACCTACTTTGTGTCAGACACTGAGATAAGCACCTTATCAATATCTCATCTGATCCTCATAACATCCTTGGAAAGTAAGAGCTGCTCTTACCCTCATTTTAGAGTTGAAGAAAGGCAGACAGAGGTTAAGCCCAGGGTCACACAACTAGTACATGTCTGACACCAAATTTGAACTCACATAGCACTCTATCTACTACACTATCTGGCTGCCTCTTATAGACATTTGAACGCTTTAGATTTTTTCTGGTTGCTGTTGTTTTTAGTCTTCTGATGGGCTCCTCTATGTCTTTTTAGTTTTTTTTTTGTTTTTTATGTACCTGTTGGTGGGTTCCTATGAGCCCTTTACTTCATCTGTATTTGCTATGAGGTAAAATAAAAGCTCTCTTACAGCCAGTACTCATTGCTTACTTTGAGTGTTTGTATAAGACATGGGGATCCCTTTTATTCACATCTGTGGAAACTTAGAAAAGAACCACAGTTAGAGATTTTCTTGCAGGAAACTCTGGGTGGGGACATAATGAGAGCATTACCAGCTTAGAACCCAAATTAGACCAAGTCTGTGTGAGCACAGAGTCCTAGGGAGCTGAGGGGAAAGGCTAGGTTAAAGGTTACATCAGGGAAGTGTTATCAGAATGTAATTTATTTTTTGGCTTTTCCCAAAGTGGGCAGTAATCTGTTTGCTGGGGAAGTTTCTTTAGCATTCCTCCAAGTTCTTAGGGACTAGCTTTGACTGTGAATTGGAAGAAGTTTGTGGGAAAGAGAAGGATGCCAAGAGCCAGATGCTTCTGAAGGGATTCAGAAATAAAAGATAGATTTGGGGAGAGAACAAGAAGTTAAAAATGCTGTCTGAGAATAAGGTTCTGATTTCTAGACTAGATCTTAAAATCTAAGAATGATGTGGAATGTACCTAACAAGAACTAGTAAAAAATGTGTTTGATGAGTTTGCTAAAATTATTTTATACTTTTAATGTTATACCAGCCATACTATTAAGGGGATACTTTATGGAACAAGACAAAATAATAACAAAATCCATTTGGAGGAAGAAAAGGTCTGGAATACAAATGGAAATAAATGGGGGGAAAAGTAGGAATGAAGAGAGCAGAGCACTTTCAAACCTCTAATTATACTATAAAACAATGATCATTACACATATTTAGTATTTCTAAAAAATCCCAGAAAATCAAACAGGATACATAATCAAGAGAAGAAGTAGCAGATAAACTCATCAGAACAGTATTCAACAAACCCAAGAATCTAAAGCACTGGGGAAAAGGAATCCCTCATTGACAAGAGCTGCTGGAATTAGAAAGCAGTTTGGCAGCCAGTAGTTAGACCAGCAGCACATAGCACAATGAGGTCCAAATGGATTTGTGAGTTAAATGTAAAAGGTCACATAACAAAGAATAGAAGGATGTACCTTTCACAAGACTGACTAGAGGGAGAATTCTTAACCAAACAAGGGATAGAGGAGATCATAAAAGAGAAAATAGACGATTTAGAATCCATAAAATTAAAGGGCTTTTGCAGGAGTAAAATTAGCATGGCCATCATAAGGAACATTTATTTGTGACAAATACTTCTGATAAAGATGTATAGTAAATTAACATATATAAGAATAGCCACAGCCATTCCCCCAAGAGATTAGCGGACACCCCAAATAAAAGATTGATAAAATCTTGCTCCAAATTGCTAATAATAAGAGAAAAACAAACTAAATAACTCTGAATTCTCAAATCACACCTATCAAATAGGTAAATATGGCAAAATATGGGAATACTTAAATGTCATAGGGGCTTTGGGAAAATGGGCACAATAATCGACTGTTGTTGGAGTCTAAATCGGTCCAGCCACTCTGAAAACAATTTGAAATTAACCAAGAAAAGTCTCTAACCTGTTCCTTCTTTTTGATTATAGACATACTTTTTAAGGAAACAAAGTACATGCACATTGATTCTAAGATGAGTAAAAAATCAAGCCAGGAAGACTTGGGTTCATGTCCTACTACTGATAAATACTATGTAATGCTAAGTAAGCCATTGAATTTCTCAGTGCCCTGGGCAACCCTCTAAGACTATAACTTACAGAGAAGATATTGATATACATTGAGAGAACTCAGGATTTTAACCCTGCTCTTCCTGATTCCAGGCTTAACACTCTATTTACTGTGCCATCTAGCTGCCTCTTATGGACTATTTGAATGCTTTAAATGTTTCAGGGGCTCCTCTAAATCCTTTGAGTACTTTATGTTGTTTAAGGATCTATTTATTGGCTCCTATGAATCTTCTATATCATCTATATTTGCTGTGATGTAAAAATAAAGGCTCTCCTATACCCAATATGCATTATTGCAATTATTCTTTGTATATTCACTTTTTAGAAGTGTCTAGCATATAGTACATGCTTAATAAATACTTATTGAGTGACCAAGAGGAATATCCTCACCAAGTAGTTTCCAATGCTGGAAAAATCACAGGTCCCTATATTAATGTGATGGAATATTATTGTGGAATTCAAAGAAGCGTGGGGAGACATATGAACTGGTATCATATGAGTAAGCAGAACTAGCAGAAAAATAGGCATAAGGATGGCAAAAATACAATTGAAAACACTAAATGAAGCCAGGCCTTGGATAACTGTAATGACCATTTTCAGTGTCAGGTGAGAGAAGAGAAACAGCTTCTTTCTTTGGGACTAAAGGGGTAGATGACTACAGGTAAGGAAATTTGCATACATTATCATATGCAGTCAATGCATCAGTTAATTTTGCTTAACTAGTTTTCTTTATTAAAAGAAAAAGAAAGAATCCCCAAAAGGACTATGATGAAAACAAAAAAGAATCAATAAATTTAATTTTTAAAGTAATATTTGTCTAAAATCTTACAGATTTAATTAAAAAGGGCTTTGAACTAGAATAGATAGGGGAGGAAAAAAATCTGCCTATATATCCATCATGCTGGATGACATAGAGAATAGGTGTAAGACAGGAAGAGTACTAGCAGTAAAAATACCTGCAAGTTTATAAGAGGCAAAATCCAAAAAGCACTCACTAATATAGTTTATAAGCTCAAATGAATACATAGAAATATACAAAGTACAGGCAGCAAACAGGATAAACTAAAGATCCTAATACAGTGAGGTGAAGTTGAGACTTAGTGAGATGAGACCTATGACTTGAACAAATCCCCATAAATTTTTCAATGTGGGGTTTAGACAGGAATGTGCTAAAGTTAGCTTGTATGTCCTACCAGAGTCTATTCTTAAATTTTCATTTTAAGCATTCACACCTTGCAAATGAGTAAGTACTACCAATCAGGCCTTGATTCCTTGTTTTGTTGATTGTCAAGGCTTAAGAAGATGTTAATAATTCCAATTAAACTTAAAGCATGTCATGAATATGTTTCCCACTAAAAGTTGGTTGTTAAACATCACTAGCATAGCTCTGGGTCAACATAACAGTCTGGATACCTCCCTTTACATCAGTTGTTGTACTTGAAAAGAGGGAGGATTGAAGGATAGAATTCAAAACTCAAAACTTTTTTTTTTTAAATGTTAAAATTTGTTCTAACATGTAATTGGGGAAAAATAAAATATTATTTTAACAAAGAAAGGAAGATTATCTCATATGGAGTTGGAAAATACCTGGATTGGCATCTCAGACTTTTATTAGCTATGTGACCCTGGGTACGTACGTGAGTTAAACTTTTTGAGTTTCAGTTTCATCCATTGTAACAAAAATATGTAAGCACTTATCTTAGCAAGAAGCTATCTGATATACTGGAGGAAGGCAGGACAATTGGGGTTAAGTGACTTGCCCAAGGTCATGTGGGTAGTGTGTCAAGTGTCTGAGGTCGGATTTGAACTCAGGTCCTCTTGACACCAGGGCCCGTGCTCTACTCACTGTGCCATCTAGCTGCCCCTGGAAATAATTTTTGATTGGAAGTCAGAGGACCTGGATTTAAATGCCAGCTCTGTTGCCAGTGTCCTCAGGAAAGTCACATAAGCATTCCGGGTCTCAGTTTACTCATTTGTAAAATGGGAGGTGTAGACTATAAGACCTCTAAGTTTCTTTCCTGCTCCAAAGCTATTATCCTAATATGGATCAAGAAAGACATGAAAATACCAAGGAAAGACTTAGAGAATAAGTAAATGTCCCATGCTTAGAAATAATCTTTGAATAACAATGAAAAAAAGAGTGACCTTCAAGGCAAAAAAAATAAAAGCACACAAGGGGGAAAAAGCTGAGTGTAATTGAAAGAAATAGGAGGAGTGAAGGTGGAGGACCAAAACTGAAGCATCGAGGACTGTCATACAAGCCCCCTACAACTGGATCAAGGTGGTTTTGTTTTGAATTTTACAAAATAGTAGAGTGGAAGAATGCAAAAATGTCAAGAAGGAAGGTGAAGGACAGAGGGGAATGGGTGATGTACTCTTATCTTATATACCCTTATCAAGACAATAACAAATAGCAAGGGTTAATGATTTCTGTAGTATTTCAGCAAGAAAAAAGAGCTGCAGGAGAATGGGTGAGAAGTCAGAAGGAAGGGATCAAAACTGAAGAATAGAAGGGGAAATCAAAACCAAATTTGATGAGGAGGTCTCATTAGCCAGTACTTCCAGTAATCAACAATCCATTGTCTTAGGACAATGTCTACCCCAAGCATGCGAAAACTTCTCCTGGTGGAATTGGTGGATGAGAACGATTTGTTCCAAAGCCATAAGGGTGGCTGAAGCAGGTGCTGTGGAGAGCTTAGAGCTTGGTCAAACACTGAAGACACCAAGGTCATCCACTGCATCCCAGGCCATGAGCAATCATCCTGACTTTGGTCTTGCTGCTGGACTTTGATGACTCTGGAAGAGAGAATGAGGCTCACAACTTTGTCCAACTCTGCCTCACTTAAATCCAAATCATGCATGAGTCTAGACATCGCCCTGTAACATCATTGGTCCTCTTTGAAACAAAGGACAAATGACTTCCATGGGACAAGAGGTGATGGGAGATGGCAACCTGATGATAGATTTCATTTGGGGATTTGGTACTTTGGAAAATGTCTTTATTTGAGACAATGTTGTATCTGCATGGAAAACCTCCTGCCTCAGGTGAAAGGATATGTGAGAACCTACGGACAGCTTAAATAGGGGAAGGAGGAATGGGCCCAGAAGAGAGATGATCTGTCCCCTGGAAAGGAAAAGGATCATGGATAGTGCAAATAATAGAATTGAAGTATACAGTGAGTCACAGAGCAATTTCTACCATGGAACACTGCTTCTATCCATATTGCCTCCCTCATCCTTCTAAATCCTTCTAAGAGTGAAACAGAACAGAAAAGAGGGCATGTAAAGCCAAAATCTATAAAGGTGATAGCTTAGAAATAGGTTAGAAAAGAAAGCTGAAACCTGTATTTGAGAAGCTTTCACTTCATGATGAATACAAAGAGATTGAAAAATGAAAAAAAATAAGGATGTAAATAACAAATAAGAAAATAAAATTTCAGAATACTCAGGAAAATAAGAAAATAGACTGAGAAAAAAACAAAAATTCTTAGAAAAAGTGCAGAAAATAAATCAACAAAAGAAGTTAGAGGAGAAGAGTATTGTGAACTAATCACTTAACCTCTCAAAGAAGAAGGTGATAAATAGATGATAAATAAAAGAAAGAAAAATCAATAATTTAAATAAAACCCTCAAACTAGGGGAAAAGTTGAAAAATGAGACTATGGAAAAGTCTATTGGAATAGGATTGCATTGGAGTGATATGGCTTAATAAAAACTATTCATAGAGAAAAAATATTGACCAAAAAGTGGAAGGGAATGTGTGTGTGTGTGTGTGTGTGTGTGTGTGTGTGTGTGTGTGGATAGATAAATAGATATGACCCAAATTGAGGAAAATACAAACCAAACTCATGTAATTTTAAACATGAGTAAACTAAACAGTACAATGAATTGGAAGGGAAGGGCAGAATGGCTAAGAAAACCATACCCTACATGTATTGTTTCCAAGAAAAATATTTAAAAATAAATATAATCAAAATGAGAGGCAAGAACAAAAAGTATTATGCCTGATATGAATCCAAAAAAATCCAGAGGAGAGATATTGCTAACAGGAGAAAGCAAAACTTAAATTTCACAATGTTAACAGAAAATTAAAAATGAAATTACATTATGATTGAATGAACCTGAGATAATAAACCAAAATCAATATTAAACATATATTACCCAAATGGCATAGCATCAAAATTAATAAGGGAAAAAGTAATTGTAATGAAAAAAATCTTTATTATTTATATATAGGAATATAATAGTAGTAGTAGATTTTAATGTTTCTTACTCAGAGTTAGAAAAATATAAAGATAAACAAAAAGAAATACATAGAACTGAACAAAATTTGAGAATTTAAAGCTAAAAGAGGTATGGTATCTCCTGAATGGAACCATTAAATAATACATGCACATATTTATTAGCACCACATAGCATGTTTTAAAGAGGTGCATGGGGTGTTCAGGGAGGACTAGCACCTCTGATTGTGAGGGCCTACTAAACCCTGAAAAGGGCTGCTCATCCATTTTTGGTATTCCACCTTTCAACTACTTCTTACCTGTGGCTCCAAGCAGCTGTAGCATTCACAGCAGCCACACCCCAATAAAACCATCTTGACAGACAGACAAATTGAGGTTAACCAACAGACCTTAAACTCATCGGTGAGTTAAGGGAATGTCTACTCTAAGCACATGAAGACTTCCCCTGGCAGAATAGGCAGATGAGAACACACTGTTCCAATTGCCAGGTAGGTGGCTAAAGTAAGCACTGTGGAACTTGGTCAGACTGGAGATTAGAGCTTGGTCAGACATTGAAGATACCAAGGACATCCATTGCATCCCAAGCCATTGCCACTCATCCTGCCTTTTGTCTTGCCACTGGATGTTGTTGACTCTGGAAGAGAGAGTAAAGCTGATGGCGTTGTGGAACCCTGCCTCACTTAAATCCAATTCAAATTCAGGTCAAGACATCAGCCATGATGTCACTGGTCCTCTTCAAAAAAAAAAAAAAAATGAAGGACCAACAACAGCATGTTTAAAAACTGGCAACTTATTGGGACCCAGATAAATTGTAAGTAAATGTTAAACAAAAGTAGGAATACTACACGTGTCTTTTTACAGACCACAGTAGAATAAAAATAGAAACCAACTAAGGGAACACAAGCAAAGGAATCAGAAACAAATGAAAATTAATAGTGAAATTGTAGAACACGAATGAGTCAAAGAACAAACCATAGAAACAATAACTCTAAAAAATGACAATGATAAGAAAACATTCTAAAATTTCTGAGGTGGAGCAAAAACTGTTTTTCTCTCCAATTATAAAATTATACACCTAAAAAGAGAGATTAACAAAATAAAAAGAGGATTAACAGGATATACAATTTTAAAAATTAGAAAACCAAAGAATATTGACACCTAAAGCTAACACAAAAGAGAACATTTTGAAAATTAGAAGACACATAGACAATTTAGAAACCGGAAAGATTATAGAACCAATTTTGTTGTTGTTCAGTTGTGTCCAGCTCTTTGTGTCCCTATGGACACTGTCCATGGGAGTTTTCTTGGAAAAGATAGTGGACTGATTGGCCATTATCTTCTCCATTGGATAAGGCAAACAAAGGTTAAGTACTTGCCAGCTAGTAAATATCTGAAGCCAAACTTGAACTCAGGTCTTCCTAACTCCTGGCCTAGCACTCTATCCACTGAGCCACATAGAAACAATAAACAAGACTAAAACCTAGTACTTTGAAAATCATTCTAAAAATTGACAAATCGTTAGTCAAGCTGATTAAAAAGAAGAGGCAAGAAAATTAGATTGACACAAGATATAATTTAGATGGTATCACCATTAACTCAGAAGCAATAAAAAGAATTACCTGAACATAATGTACACAATTGTATAGCCACAAACCTGAGAAGTAAAAAGATAATAGAATATGATCTACAAAAATATAAAACACCTAAGTTAATGGGTCACCACACAGAGATCTTAAGTAATCTCAGGAAAGGAAGTTGAACTAGTTATAAAAAGAATTATCATAAAAAGAAGGATTTACAAGAAAAAACAATTAACACATGTAAATACTCCAGTTATTCTCAAAAACTAAGAAATATATTCTATCAATTTCTTTTTAAGACATATAGTCCTAATAACTAAACAAGGGAGGAATAAACCAAAGAAAGACTACTATAGATGAATATCATTAGTAGATACTGATTTTAAACATTTAAATAAAATCCTGGCAAAAATACTATAGCATTTTAAAAATCATTCACTATGATCAAGTTAAATTTAAATCAAGTATTCAAAGACAATCAATATTAGAAATATAATTCAGATAATCATGAAAAACAAAAATATCATAAACCAAATGATTATATAGATGCAGAAAAAAGTAATTTGACAAAGTACGATACTCATTTATACAATAAAAACCCCTATAAAATCTACACATCAAGGGTTTTTTTTTAAAATATAATAAAAAGACTGTATCTAAAACCAAAAACATATCAATGTAAAGAGCTCTCCTTCCTGGCAAGCCAGCCTAGTTTAAGCAGGCAAAATACCCTTTGAGGGTGGGGGCAGAGGGTGGGGGGAGGGATAAGAGGTATCATGTGCCAGACAAGTCCAGTCACTACCACCAGCTTGACCACCCTTCAGACCCAAAAGAAGATAGCCTAAGACTTTAATTACTAGACCCATGGAAAGTATCCCTAAACTGTCAGACTTGCTCCCATCCCAAGCCCTGCACTCACCTTCGAGGAGAAAAAGCATTACAGAGAATGGCTTCATCGTCATCAGAAATAGCTGCTGACCAGCCCAGGCCTCAAAGTCATCATCTAGAGAAGGAACTGCTATGTAAAAGGGGCCAGCCATCTCCACCAACTGCCAACTATCACCACCACTTTGACTACCTTGCCCTTAACTTCTGATTGAGATAGCCCTGGACTCCACTCAAGAGCCTTACGAATAACAATGCTTGCAGAGCATTGCCCACAGCCATCATCCTGGGAATGAACTCCAGTGGAGATGAAGCCTGGCAACTGCTCCTGTACGTGCTTTGGCTATAGCTACCTAAGACTTGAGAAAGAAAGTTCTTACCAACAAAGTCCTTGGTACCGTCAAATGGTTCAACATAGAATCTTCTATGATTTTATTAGGGGAAATGAAATTAAAGAAAAAACATTCACCATCTGCTTTGCTGCTCCACCCAAAGGACCATATGACTTCCAGCCGAAACCTTCCAAATGTGTTTGTCTTCCACATTAGATTGTGAGCTCTTTGAAAACAAGAACTGTCTCATTTTTTCTATTTGTATCCCCTGTCCTTAGCATAACGCTATGCACATATTAAGCACTTAATACATTTTCCCATTTTCATTCATTCCTTAATATGCTGTAAGAATTGTTGAATACAGAGAATCATAAATACACTTAGATGAGTTGATGAAAAGTGAACTAAAAAGAAGTAGGAAGACAGTATGTCAAATGACAGTGATAGGAGGGAGGAGGAAGAGGAGGAAATCTTCAGAATCTTCCTAAGACAATTCAGATGGAAGCAATTCAATTTTCTGACATGGCAGTAGTATACTTTCAAGTTTCACAGGCATACAACAATGAGGTCAACACAATGTCTCTGTAGACCCTCAGTTTGGTGGGCAGTCTAATACCTCTTCTTTCCCATACTTTCTTTCAGAGCCTCCCAAACACTGGCAATGTATGTATCAACCTCATCGTCTATGTGTATAACCCTGTAAAGTAAACTGCCAAGGTAAGTGAACGTATCCACAGCATTCAAAATTTCTCCATTTTCTGTATGGTTCTACATATGCATCCATACGAGTAGATACATACAGTAGATGGAGTGAGGAGCCAGGAAGACTTGAGTTCAAATGTTACTTCAGATCCTTATTAATTAGTGAGATTTTGAACAAATCACTTAACCTATCTCATCTATAAAATGGGCCTAGTAATAGTATCTATTTCAAAGGGTTGAGGGAATCACATGAGATCATGTCTAGAAAGTGATCGATAAACTTTAAGGTGCTGTATAAAAGATAGCTGTTATTATTTGCACCACTAAGCTGATTGAGGCCCTCCAAAAATGTTTTACTTAAGTCATTATTCAGCAATCAGTTTAGAAAACACATGTCAAATAACTTACAGATCTGCTAGTGCTGGAGTAAAGTAGGCCCTGACTAGGTGGGGGGAAGAAGAAAGTGAGCGGGGGAGGAAAGTGGAGGTGGGAGACAGACAGCGACAGAGAGAACGAACATTTAGAAGAGCTCGGTGGGTACCAGTTACTGTGTATACAACTACAAATAAAAACAAGCAAAGCATTCCCCGCTCTCAGTGAGTTACATAACAAGGAGGGAAGCAGCATATGAAAGGGAACTGAAGAGAGAAAGCTGAGGGGAGGCAGCATGGTATGAGATAGCACGAAGTAACACAGAGGCCTGGTTCCAGGCGAGATAAGGTAAAAACTTACCTGTCAGAGATCCACTTAGTAAATAGTGTATTCAGACTTTATGACAGTCCAAGGCCAAGGCATTTATGAGTTGAGGAAGGTTAATTTGACAAAAAACAAGTGAATCACAAGCACAAACATTCAAAAATAGTTGGCAGTGTTAAGGATTTGTGTCAGCTACCAAAATCCTTCCTAATGATAGTCAGGAAATACCTCTCGAAGGCAGAGGTTCGTTTTTTAGTCTAAACTGTTGCCACAAAGAAGGATACAATGGCACAAGAGAATTCAAAATCTGAGTCCCAGAGCCAGAAGCGACCTCAGAGCTGATTCAGCTGCACAGCAACCTCAGCAAGAATTCAGTCTACAAAGGAGGCCTCGGAGCCAAGATCTCTCAGTGTAGCCTAGAGAACATTGTATACAGTAACAGCAATATTGTTTTAAGAACCACATAGGACTATCAAGTACGTATGAAGAAAGATGCTATTTGCATACAGAGTGAGAACTGATAAATAAGTATATATAGAATAAATGGACATATATATGCACAGATATTTGTGTATTGTACATATTTGTATATAATTGCATATATTGTACATACACATATGTATGTGTATATACATATATATACATATATATATATATATATATATATACACATATACATACTTGGGTCTAATAGTGCCCATCTCTAGGGTAGGGGTGGGGGTGGGAGGGAAGAAAAAAAATTTATATGATCATTTTGTTGTACGTTTGAAAGGAATAGCAAGTTGTACAGAGTAGATTTGCAGTTTCACGTTCAATCACTTTTGTTTTTATTGTACTATGTTATAGAAATGCTTATTTTATTCCATAAATTAAAATAAAATAAAATTTAAAAGACTCCACAAATGTCTTTACCCATCATGAAATCATAGCTATATATCTGGCTAGGACCTTAGGGGCCATCTAGTCCAACTCTAATCTTAGAAAAGAGGAAACTGAGACTCAGAGAGACTAGTGATTTACCTAAGGTCAAACGAGTAGTATCGCATGATCCTAGGCTTACACGTTTGGAGCTAGAAAGTAACTTAGAAGTCTTCTAGTCCAAAGCCCTCCTTTTGCAGACATAGAACTGAGCCCCAAAGAAGTTAAGTGATTTATTCAACCTCACACATGTGCCAGGGCTCAGTGTCAAATGCCTGGTCTGTTGACTCTAAAGCTAGTACCCGTTCTGCTACACCACTCCTGACAGTCATTACTACTACTGACACATATTGAGCTTGGGGTTCACTAAAATCTCCAAAACTAATTTTCAAGTACATACAGTGCTTTTACTTCAGCTTCGTGTCATTAGTTTGGGTCCTTCATGGTAGCCTATCAGGATTTTCTTATATCCTTACTTGGCCATGTAGAGAACTAACTCTCTCTCATTGGTCCCTCTGCTTTTCCAGTAGGTTTGCTCAAAGTGATATAATTTGGGGCAGAGTAACATGAACTGAAAATTCACATAGGAAATCTCTCTATCTTGTTATCAGGGCTTAGTGTGGCTTTGCAATGAGGGAAAGGAAAAGTTGTGGATTACAGATAGACTAAAAGAGTACCTAACTGTGTTCTTTTTATGCAAACCCTCCACGAGGCACAAAGGAGCCCAACAATTCTTCCAAAAGCTGAGAACTGCAGTTTTATAAGGTCCATAAATGAGAACTGAAGAAAGAGATCACTCACACCATCAAGGTAGATTGAAAATTTCAAATTCTATTCCCTCCTATTTAATAAATTAGGAATTCGTCTGGAAGATTCTGCTTTGAAGCCCTTGTGATGAAGACATTGATTCTCTTTCCTTGTCCCAAGAATTCCCTGAAGAATAGAAAATGTCAACAAAGAAAGTGAAGACCTCCTCCTTTCCAGGGGAAACCTTCTAGGTGACTCCTGGCAAATCTGAGAGACAGCAGGCTCTCAGCCTAAGGCAGAAAGAAGTCCCAGGACAGACTACCAAGCTTGGCAGGTTAAGAGACTATTTGCTTTAGAAGTTTGCAGATATTAACAAGTTGCTTTCTGTTTCTACCTGACTGGATTCCCATAAGCACACATGTCCCAGTCTGGGAAGACTAAAAGAAAGCAGATGGAATCCAAGGAAGTAAAATGTCTTAGATCCAGGCTCAACGCAAACAATTGAGTCATACATGCTCAGGGATTCTCTGAGATATATTCAAAAGTCCCCAAAGGGGAGAACCACCTTCCTGTTGGGTCTAGAGCTTAAGAGATGGGCCTCCGAGAACTCTGGTTCCTAGATATTTATTTTACAATCAATTCTGCTCTACATAAAGCAAGGTCCATGCAATTAGATCAAAGGAGCCACTCAGTGGTAGAATTTAGCCAACCCAGCTGACCAATCATGAAGTGGTGAGGAAGGTGACATAGAGAAGTGGCCCTCTCCCTGTCCTGACCTATAATACCACTGAAACCTATGTTAAGGGCAGGGAGAAGGGAAGGATCTGATAGACAAGACTGTATAATCACACCCAGATTCTCCTGGTCCAATGGACACATTAATTACATCTACATTCTTCATTTGCAACAAAAAGCTTTTGTTAAGCACTTGATTACTTGTGATGCTATCCATGAAAGGGACTGTACAAAATGAACCAGGAGAGAGATGCTAAAGATATGCAGGTGAAATAGGGGTTTAACATGCAATGGATAAAATCACTTCATCCACGTTTCAATATTTTAAGCACCTGGGATGCCTTTGGTATGGGGCCCTTTCCCCCAGTGGCACAGAGAGCAATTCCTTTAAAACTCAATATTCATCTCAATGCAATTCGATGAACATTTGTTAAGTGAATACTATGTGGCAAGAATGGTAGATGATGGGACTGCATTCTACAGCAAAGAAGTATAACCTGCTAAAGAAATAGAAAATCCATACAAATAAATACAAAGTAATAGCAGGGATAGCACTAAGAACTGGGGAATCAGGAAGATCTCCCAGGTCAAAAAGATCAGCACGGTAAGAGCTGATACGTAAACTGAGCTTAAAAGTTGTTGTTGTGTTAGTCCTTTGTTCTCAAAGAAGACCATGGAGCTTAAAAGTAGCCATGGGTTACAAGAGCCAAAAGTAAGGAGGGAGAGCATCCCAGGCATGAAGGACAAAGGCAAAGGTTTAAAAGCAGGAGAAGGAGTATAGTATAAGGGATACAGCTAGCAACCCAGTCTAGATGGAATCTAGACTGTGTGAGAGAGGGGCTTTTTAAGAGTTGGCTCCAAAAAAATCATTACTTATCTAGCAACCAGGTGCTTAGCCTTTATGAAAGTCTCTAAGTTAGTCTTGAGAAAATTGACTTAACTTTTTCCATGGACCCCATACATATAGAATGATTTAGAACATGAAAGGGTAGCTAGGTAGCACAATGCATAGTGTGGCAGGTATGGAGTCAGGAAGACTCAACTTGCCGAGTTCAAATCTGGCCTCAGACATTAACTAGCTGTGTGACCCTGGCCAAGTCACTTAGCCCTGTTTGCCTCAGTTTTTTATCTGTAAAACGAGCTGGAGAAGGGCATGGCAAACCACTCCAGTATCTTTGCCAAGAAAACCCAAAAATGGGGTCACAAAGAATGGGACACAACTCAAAATGACTAAATAACAACAGCAACAAAGAACGTGGAAGACCTCTATAAATGAGCAGTAAAAAGCAGTTGGATTACTGACAGATCAGAAGTATCAAAATATAGGGGTTCTATGCATTTAAAGAATCTTGGCATTACATGCATATGGTTGTAAGAACATTAAGAACACAGATTTATAGATAGAAGGAATATTTTGAAAAATTATCTTGTTTCATTAAATATGTCACAATTATGTGTAAAAATTTTAACAACCATTTTTAAAAATTTTGAGTTCCAAATTCTCTCCCTCACTTTCACATCTGGCCCCTCCTTGAGAAGGCAAGCAATTTGATTTCAATTATGTATGTGAAGTCATGCAAAACATATTTCCATATCAGCCATGTTGCAAAAAAACCCACAAACAAAATAAAACAATAAAAATAAAATTTAAAAATTATACTTTAATCCGTACTCAGAATTCATCAGTCCCCTCTCTGGAGGTGGATAGCATTTTTTATCATGAGTCCTTTAGAATTCTCTTGGATCATTATTTTGATTAGAATAGCTACGTCTTTCACCACTAACCATCCCTACAATGTTTCTGTTACTGTGTACAATGTTCTCTTGGTTCTGCTCACTTCATTTTTATCAGTTCATATATGCCTTCTCAGATTTCTTCTGAAACCATCCTGCTTCTCATTTCTTATAATAAATATATTCTATCACAATCATAACCACAACTTGTTTAGCCAGTCTCCAAATAATGGGCATCCCCTCAATTTCCAAGCTATAAATGTTTTTGTACGAATAAGTCATTTCCCTTTTTCTTTTATCTCTTTGAGATACAGACCTAGTAGTGGTATTGCTGCGTCAAAGGGTATGCCCAGTTTTATAGCCTTTGGTCATGGTTCCAAATTGTTCTCCAGAATGGTTGGACTGGTTTACAACTCCATCAATAGCATATTAGTGTCTCAATTTTTCCACATCCCTTTTAGCATTGGCATTTCCCTTTTCTCTCATGTTAGCCAACCTAATAAGGGTGAGGTTATATCTCAGAATTGTTTTAATTTGCATTTCCCTAATCAGTACTGATTGAGTGTTTTTTCATGTGATTATTGATAGCTTTAATTTATTCTGAAAACTGCCTGTTCGCATCCTTTGACCATTTATCAATTTAGGAATGGTTCTTTTTTCTATCAGTTCTTTATATATTTCAAAATGAGCCCCTTTTCAGGGAAACTTGCTCTAAAAATTTCTGTTGTTTTGGCAGGTACAATCCCAAGGATTTTTCCCAGTTTCCTGTCTTTCCCCTCTTTCCTTTCCAAAATCATGGCTATATTAGTTTTGTTTCTGTAAAAGCTTTTTAACTTTGTCCATTTTGACTGTATACAGTGTGAGATGTTGATCTATGCAGACTTTCTGCCAAACTGATTTCTATTTTTCCAGCAATTTTTGTCAAATTGTGAGCTTTTCCCCCCAAAGCTTGAATCTTTGGGTTTATCAAACACCAGATAACTACGGTCATTCATTACTTTGTATTGTTAGCTAATCTATTCCCTTCATCCAACAATCTATTTCTTAGCCAGTACCAGATTGTTTTAATGATTACTGCTATGAAATACAGCTTGAGTTCAGGTACTGCTAGGCCACATTCCTTTAATTGTTTTTGATCATTGATTCCCTTGATAGTCTTGACCTTTTGTTCTTCCAAATGAATGTTGTTACTATTTTTTCTAGCTTTATAAAATACTTTTTGGTAGTTTGATTGGGATTACAATGAATTAGTAAATTAATTTAGGTAGAATTATCATTTTCATTATATTGGCTCAGCCTACCCATGAGCAATTAATATTTCTCCAATTGTTTAGATCTATCTTTATTTCTGTGAAAAGTTGGTTGCGTTTGCCCTTCAGTTTCGAAGAGGACCATGGCATCAGGGAAATGATGACATGACTTGCAGTTGACTTGGATTTGAGTGAGGGAGGGCTGTGCAAGGTCCCCAGCCTCACTTTCTCCTCCAGAGCCATCTGGATCCAGTTACCAGATATTCATCAGGATGACTGGAGATGACTCAGGATGCAATGGGAGACCCTGGCCCTTTTAGGCTCAGGCCTTTTCATGTACTTACTTAGAGTGAGGTAACACCCATTCAGTGGATAGGCCTCTTTAAGAAATGAGTCAAGGGATGGCCCCTTTAATTAGGAAAAAGAAAAAAAAATCAATCTGGGAGGGGAAGACTCTCAGGGTTGCTGTTCCAAAGAGAACAGTTACCTTTGACACTCACCCTGAGCCAGCAGGGCCCAAAATACAACCATTAAAAGGAGCTTGGGCAGGGATCTATTGTGGCCCAATCTCTGAACTTCAGAGTGAAAAGGAAAGGAGGAAGGAAGGAAGGAAGGAAGGAAGGAAGGAAGGAAGGAAGGAAGGAAGGAAGGAAGGAAGAAATCTAGCCAGTAAACCCCAAGTTAAGTGGGCAGCACTAGCTGGGTCCCCTTTCAGGCAACTGGGTCTACTCACAGGTTGTGTTTGTCCTTCTTTGTCCTTTGTTTTTGAAGAAGACCATGACATCGGGGAAGTGAAAAGTACTTTGTAATTGTGTTAGTATGATCTCTGGGTTTCTTTTGGCAGGTACGCTGCCAACTATTTTATATTGTCTGAAATTATTTTAAATGGAATTTCTCTTTCTATCTCATGCTACTGGATTTTGTCTGTAGTATATAGAAATGCTGATGACTTGTAAGGGTTTATTTTGTGTCCTACAATTTTACTGAAGTTGTTAATTATTTCAAGTAGTTTTTAGTTGACTCTCTAGGATTCTCAATGTGTACTATCATATTATCTGCAAAGAGTGATAGCTTTGTTTCTCATTGCCTACTTTTGCTTCTTTAATTTATTTTTCTTCTCTTATTGCTATAGCTAGCATTTCTAGTACAATATTGAGTAATAGTACAATACTATTAGTACAATAGAATAAAGGATATCCTTGTTTCACTCCTGATCTCATTGGAAAGATTTCAAGTTTATTCACACTACAGATAATGCTTGTTCTTGATGTTAAATAGCTCATACTTATCATTTTAAGAAAGGCTTCATTAATTCACATGCTTTCTAGTGTTTTTAATGGGAATAAGTGTAATATTTTGTCAAAGATATTTTTCTGCATCTAGTGATATAATCATATGAATTTTGTTGTTATTGTTATTGATATGGTCGATTATGCTGATAGTCTTCCTAATATTGAATTAGTCCTGCCTATTCCTAGTATATATCCCACCTGTTGCTGTAGTGTTCTTGCAACTATTTTATTTTAAAATGTTTGCATCAATACGTATTAAGGAAATTGGTCTATAGTTTTCTTTCTGTTTTTTGCTCTCCCTGGTTTAGGTGTCAAAACAATATTTATGTCATGAAAGGAATTTACTAAGACTCATTCTTTACATATTTTTTTCAAATAGTTTATTGTAGTATTGGGATTAATTGTTCCTTAAATATTTGGTAGAATTCACTGGAAATCCATCTGGTTCAGAGGATTTTTCTTAGGGAGCACATTGATGGCTTGTGCAATTTCTTTTTATAAGATAGCATTATTTAATTATTCTATTCCCTTCATATTAACCCCAGGCAGTTCATGTTTTTATAAATATTCATACATTTTACTTAGTTTGTCAGTCTTACTGGCATATAATTGGGTGAAATATCTCCTAATTATTTCTTCATTGGTGATGTATTCACCCTTTTCATTTTTGATACAAGTAATTTAGGTTTTTTCTTTCTTTTTTATAATCAACTTAACTAATGTTTTATCTTTTTAATTTTTTATAATAGCAGCTTTTATTTTTTCATTAATTCAATAGTTTTGCTACTGTCAATTTTATTAATCTCTCCTTTGATTTTTAGGATTTCCAATTTGGTGTTTAACTGGAGAATTTTAATTTGTTCTTTTCTTAGTTTTTTTAATTGTATGCCCAATTCATTAATCTGTTCTTTCTCTCTTTTATTGATATATGCATTTGGAAATATAACTTTCTCCTAAGTACTGCTTTGGTTGCGTCCCACAAATTTTGGAATGTTGTCTCACTGTTGTCACTCTCTTTAATGAAATTATTTATTGTTTCCATGATTTGTTTTTGGCACACTTATTCTTTGGGATTAGATTGGTTTCCAGTTAATTTTTAACCTATGTTTCCATGGTCCTTTATTAAATATAATTTTTATTGCATTATGATCTGAAAAGATTGCATTTCATATTTCAGCTTTTCTGCATTTGATTGCTTCACTTGGTTAAGTTTTTATGCTTATCCCAAAGTGGGCAATACCTCCCCCTTGGTGCACTAGAATGATCCTGAGGGACAGTAGCAGCCTTGGGTGAAGCTGTGGTCATTGAATGAAAATAAGAGGGTGATGGAAGCATAAAGAAAGAACAGATTATAAAAAAATTTTGAAAAACCATTTGTATTCATTTCATCTGTTGTGTAACAGAGTTAAAGTCATAGCAATTATGTTATTTTCCAAATAAGCATACAAAATACAAGTTATAACCAATCAGTGGTGATGTCTGCCAACAGGTCTTAATAATCCAGTGTTGGCAGGCAAGCACATCACACATTGTCTGGAAGACCAGCATGCATCAGCAGGAATACATGCATACAATGGCTTGTTTACAGTAGGATACTATATGGTTACATGATGCAATATTGCTTCATCAAATTTTCAATGCAGGGGAAAAACACAAATTTAGAATAAATTGCTAAATATAAAAGCATCATTTTTAAAAAAATATATCTTATATTTTTGAAATGACACAAATTTCAAAAAAACATTAAAGGGTTAAATAAAGTAGATTTCTGGAGGGGGGGTACTGAGTAATTTTTTTAAAGGGGGTGGTAGGCCAAATAAGTTTGGGAACTTTTGCTCTGATACATGATCTATTTCTGTGCAGGTGCCATATACTACCATTCCATTTTCTCCAGAAGTCTATCATATCTATTTTTTTTCTAAAATTCAATTCATCTCCCTAACTTTGTCTTATTTATTTTTGCTTAGATTTTTCTAGTTCTGAAAGGGGAAAGTTGAGGTGCCCCACAAGTATAATCTTGTTGTCTGTTTCCTTCTGTGACTCATTTAACTTTTCCTTTAAGAATTTGGATGCTATGCCATTTGGTTCCCTTTTGTTTAGTACTGATATCACTTCATTATCTATGGTACCTTTTTAGCAAGATGTAGTTTCCCTGCTTATATCTTTTCATTAGATTTATTTTTTTTTGTTTTGTCTAAAATCATGATTGGTACCCGTCCCCTTTTTACTTCAGCTAAGGCATAATAGATTCTATTCTAGCCCCTTGTTTTAACTCTGTGGGTGTTTGTCTCTGTTTCAAATGTGTTTCTTATAAGTAACACATTGTCAGATTCTGGTTTCTAATCCATTCTGCAATTCACCTCCATTTTGTGGGTAGCTTTATCTCATTAAAATTCACAATTATGATTACTAACTGTGCATTTCCCACTACACAATTTTCTTCTGTTTACCCTTCTCTCTCTCTTTTTATCCTGTTCCTCTTCTAAAGACTGTTTTGCTTCTGACCACTGCCTCCTTTTAACTTCCCTCCCTTTTATCACCACCTCCCTCACATTTGTCCCCTTCCCCTCCTACTTCCCTGTTGGATAAGATAGATTTCTATTACCAATTGAGTATACAAGTAAATGACTGAATATATATCTATATATATATATATACACACACATATATATATGTATATGTATGTATGTGTGTATGTATGTATTTATGTATATTCACTCTTTGAACCAATTTTGAGGCAAGTGAGTTTCAAGCACTGCCTTCCTTCCACATACAATATTTTCCACTCCACTGTAATAGCACTTCCTTGCATGCCCCTTTTATGTGAGAAAAAATTTTCCCATTCTTCCTCTCCTGTCCTCCTTCTCCCAGAGCATCCATCTTTTTTGCCTACCCATTTTTTATATCTTCCCAAAATAATTGATTCACTACCATGCTGTCTTTCAATGTAACTTTCAATCTAACTGCCATAAAAATGGTAAAATTCTTAGAAGATACATGTATTATCTTCCCATATAGAAAGGTAAAGAATACCTTATTGAGTCCTTTATGATTTCTCTTTCATGTTTATCTTTCTATGATTCTCTTGAGACTTATTTAAAAATCATAAAGAGAAAGGAAGGAAGGAAGGAAGGAAAGAAAAGGAGGGAGAGAGAAAAGGATGTACATTATCACCACTGTTATGCAACATGGTACTGGAAATGTTAGCTTTAGCAATAAGACAAGAAAAAGAAATTGAAGGAATTAGAATGGGAAAAGAAGAAACTAAGTTATCACTCATTGCAGATGATATGATGATATAATTAGAGAACCCTAAAGAATAAAGTGAAAAAACTACATGAAATAATAAACAACTTTAGCAAAGTTGCAGGATATAAAATAAACCCACATAAATCATTGGCATTTCTATATGTTACTAACAAAGCCCAAAGACAAGAGATGGAAAGTGAAATTCCATTTGAAGTTACTGTAGACATTATAAAATATTTGGAAGTCTACCTGCCAAAACAAACCCAGGAACTATATGAACACAATTACAGAACACTTTTCACACAAATAAAGTCAGATCAAAATAATTGGAGAAACATCAGAAAGCTCATGGGTAGGACAAGCTAATATAATAAAAATGACAATTCTACCTAAATTAATTTATTTATTCAGTGCCATACCAATCAAACTACCAAAAATTATTTTATAGAGCTCGAAAAAATAATATCAAAATTCATCTGGGAGAACAAAAGGTCCAGAATATCAAGGGAATTAATGAAAAGAAATGCTAGGGAAGGTGGCTTAGCCATACCAGATCTTAAATTGTATTATAAAGCAGCAATCACCAAAACCACTTAGTGCTGGCTGAGAAAAAGAGAGGTAGATTAGCGGAATAGGTTAGGTACACAAGACATAGTGGTCAATGATTATAGCATTCTACTGTTTGATAAACCCAAAGACCCCAGCTTCTGGGATAAGAACTCACTGTTTGACAAAAACTGTTGGGAAAACAGGAAAATAGTATGGTAGATCCTGGGCATAGACTAATGTCTGACTTCGTATACCAGAATAACATACAAATAGGTATACAATCTAGGTATAAAAGCTGATTCAATAAACAAATTAGGGGAGCAAAGAATAGTTTGTCTTTCAGATTTATGGAGAATAGAGGAATTTATGACCAAACAACAGATAGAGAACATTATGAAATACAAAATAGATAATTTTGACTATATTAAATAGAAAAGTTTTTTCACAAACAAAGCCAATGCAACCAAGATTAGGAGGGAAGCAGAAAAATGAGAAAGAATTTTTACAACTAGTGTCTCTGCTAAATGCCTCATTACTAAAATATATAGAGAATTGAGTCAAATTTACAAGAATACAAGTCATTCCCCAATTGATAAACGGTCGAAGGATATGAACAGGCAGTTTTCAGAGGAAGAAATTAAAGCTATCTATAGTTATATGAAAAAATGCTCTAAATCACTACTGATTAGAGAGATGTGAATCAAAACAACTCTGAGGTACCACATCACACCTATCAGGTTGGCTAACATGACAAAACAAGAAAATAATAAATTTTGGACAAGATGTGGGAAAATTGTAACACTAATTCATTGTTGGTGGAGCTGTGAGTTGATCCAACCATTCTGGAAAGCAATTTTGAACTATGCCCAAAGGGCTATAAAAATGTCCATATCCTTTGACCCAGCAATACCTCTTCTAGGGCTGTATCCCAAAGAGATCATAAAAATGGGAAAAGAACACACATATACAAACATATTTATAGCAGCTCTTTTTGTGGTGGCCAAGAACTGGAAATGGAAGGGATGCCCGTCAATTGGGAAATGGCTGAACAAGTTGTGGTATATGAATGCAATGGAATACAATTGGGCTATTAGAAATGATGAACAGGCCGACTTCAGAAAAACCTGGAAAAACTTATATGAACTGATGCTGAGTGAATTGAGCAGAACCAGGAGAACATTGAGACAGTAACAGTCACAGCATGAGATGACTAATTTTGATAGACTTAGCCCTTCTCAGCAATGCAAGGACCTAAACAATTCCAAAGGACTCATTATGGAAAATGCCAACCACATCCAGAGAAGAACTAAGGAGTCAGAATAAAGAGAAAAGCAGATTATTTACTTTTTTGTTTTGTTTTTCTTTCTCATGGTTTCTCCCATTTGTTATAGCACTTCTATACGACATGACTAATGTGAAGATGTGTTTAGGAATGTATGTGTAGACCCAATATCAGATTGAATGCCATTCTCAGGGAGGGATTGTGGAGGGAGGGGGAGAAACTTTAAAACTTATGAAAGGGAATGTTGAAAACTAAAAATAAATAAATTAATATTTAAAAAAAGAAAGTGAGAGAGAAGTGAAAGAAAAGTGAGTCCCTGGTCAGAAGCTGGCCATTTCCAGACTCTGGCTCCCAGAGGAAAGTTAGATCACACAATCACAAAATTATAGAATTTTAGAGTTGGAACAATAGCGACCATTTATGTAGCACTATTAGATCTGCAAAGCACTTTACATATATTAACTTATTTGATCCTCACAGCAACCCTAAGAGGTAGGTGCTATTATCATTCCCACTTTACAGATGAGGAAACTGAAACTGAGAAAGGTGAAGTGACTTGCCCAAGATCACACAATGAGCATCTGAGACTAGATTCAAACTCAGACTTTCCTAACTTCAAGTTTTGCACTCTATCCACAGCAGTACCTCAGAATCTATCTTGTGCAAAAGTGTTTAGCCTGGTGTCTGTGAAGTTGCTTTTAAAAATATTTTGAAAACTCTTTCAATATAATTGCCTTACTTTGCAATCCAAGTCCCACATTCTGTCAAATGTGCCATGTAGTTGCTTTTGTTTTTTGTTTGTTTGTTTGTTTGTTTGTTTTATTTTGCAGTAAATAAATAAATGAAATTTAAAGATTAATGAATCTCTGATGAAATCCAGCATGTAACTAAAAAAGTAATCTCCACTAAAACATACTAATGCAGTGATCATTGAGGCTTACTTGAAGAGTGCTAATGAGGGGGAACTCACTAAAAAAGCAGCCAATTCTACTTATGACAGCTCTAATTGTTAGAAAAATTATCCTACCATCAAATTCAGATTTTACTCTTTATCGCTTTCGTGCATTGCCCCTAGTTCTGTCCTCTGAAGCCAAACATAACAAGTGGAATCTTTCTTTCTTGTTAATCATCTTGTAAGAACTTGAAGACAGCTAACTATCCTATCTTTCTTTAGCCTTATCTTCACCAAACTAAAAATCCTGTTCCCTTCAAATGATCATCAACTGGCATGGTCCTAAGTCTCTTCACTATCTTTGTTGCCCTCCTCAGACACAATATCTAGCTTTATAGATGTACTTTTTAAAAACACAAAACTCCAGATGTAGAATGAATAAAACCAGATCCAAGGAACAGCAAGGGATGTATGTAGAGGAACATTTTCAGACATTTACTTTCACTATTACTGTGTGCTATGTGAACTATGTAGGTCCAGGGAAAAGGCCTAATTAAATCTTTGCTGACCACGAGTGCTTTTCCGTTTATTCTCCTTTGGGGAGGGGGCAGGGGGAGAGATTCTGCTTAATTCCATGGTAGCACCATAAATATAGAAAACTATTTGGGTCCCTAGCAAGGTGTGTTGCCTGGTTACCTGATTTTCAAACATCCCGTAGTGTTTTTGCTTTGCAAGGGAGCCTCAGTCTTAGGACAGTATTCTAAATCTAGAGGACTGTATAAGTTAAGTCGCTAGGGAAGGTGGAGTACATTGTATCTATAAGTAGATTATTTTACCACAGTGTCTAGCAACTACAGTTGCTTTCTTTCCCTTTTTAGGAGAAGTTGCACATCTACAACAGTCCAATTAATCTGGAGGAGCGTACAAATTTGGGTGATAGATAAAGCCCAAAAAGGGAAACTTGTCTTAATTTCTTATGGGTTCATCTAAAAGTCTTTAGTGTGTCTTGTTTTTGTTTATCAAGTTAAGTAAAGTCTTCCACTATTGGATTTTTTGTTAGTCTGTTTATTTACATAATAACTAAGGACTTTTGTCTATTCATTGTAAACTCACAAATGTGAGGTTACGGATGTTACCATAGAAAATCTTGAAGAGAGGCAAAATAAACCAAATTCTAATGTTCCCAAGGAAAAACTGCAATTCAGGCAAAATAACTCACATTTTGGTGTTTTCACGTGGAGTTATAACCTAAAGAAAGTGGTGTGTTATATGTCCCCAGATTAAACCCATGAGAACTCAGAGCTTTCATTTTGGGCCACAGATGGCAAATAAAGTTTGGAGTGTAGGCAGGAATGCTAGTATTTGGGAGGCAATGTGGTATAGCAGAAAGATCGTTATACTTGGCTTCAGGAAGACCTGGGTTTGAATCCTTCCTCAGTTATTAGCTGTGTGACAATGGTTAAGTCACTTAACCTTTGAGTCTCACATTCCTCTGTTGTGAAGTGAGGGTAACAATATGTATAGTACCTTCTTCAAGGGATTATTTGGAATGTTAAATGAAATAATAGATGCAAAGCATTATCAAACCATAAATTACCATATAAACCCCAATAATAATATTATTATATTGGAAAAATACAAAATATTTTTCTAATTTTCGAAATTACAATTTCTAAATTAAATGTTTTCTCTATTGAAATATATTTTAATATCCTATATACTTATATATTCTTATTTTCTAATAAAGATATTAGAAAAACAGAAAAAGATAATCACCTCATCTCAGAGTATGCAGGAACCTTAGAGGTCATCAAATTCTATAATAGCTCTTGTTTATGTAACACTTGACTATTGCAAAGTCCGGTATGGTATAGTATAGTATAGCATAGCATAGCACAGCATAGCATAGTATAGTATATATATGTTGTGTTCTATAGTATTCTATTCCATTATACTATACTGTATTGTACTGTACTATACTATGTAGTATACTGTATTATGCGATATGATATGATATGATATGATATGATATGATATGATATGATATGATATGATATGATATAATATGATATGATACGATATGATACAATACGATATGATACGATACGATAAGATACAATACTGTACTATTTGATCCTGTGAAGTATGTGTTACCATTTTTGTCCATATTACAGAGGAGGAGACTGAAAGGAGAGACTAAGAGATTATGGGTCACACATCAATTAACCATCTGAAGAAGGATTTTTAAGCCCTTTTTAACAATAACTTCAGAGAAAGTAGTTTCTGTGGAATGAGGTCAGAAGCCGGATTATAAGGGGTTAAGAAGTGAAAGAGAAGAGAAAGCAGTGACAACTCTTATAGACGACCTTTTGAAGAAGTTTAGCCACAAAGAACCTAAGAAATACAGAATGACAGTGGGGACTGAAGGATCAAGTAAGGGTTTTTTGAATAGGGGGTAGATCAGGGAACTACTGCAAATATAATTTAGCTAGGTTTTAACAAAGTATTTGAGAAGGTATTTCATGATATTCCTACAGGAACTGAACTGCCTGAATGGGGGCAAAGCTAGTTGGGTAACTCAGCTTATCCTCTCCCTCTCCTTCTTCCGCTCCCTCTCCCTCTCCTTCTTCCACTCCCTCTCCCTCTCACTCCCTCTCTCCCTCTGCTCTCCAAAGGAAGGCAAATTTTGATGGCCGGAAGCTGCCCACTTAAGTTTCACTGGCTAGATTTCTTCCTTCCTTCCTTCCTTCCTTCCTTCCTTCCTTCCTTCCTTCCCTCCTTTCCTTTTCACTCTGAAGTTCAGAGATTGGGCCACAATAGATCCCTGCCCAAGCTCCTTTTAATGGTTGTATTTTGGGCCCTGCTGGCTCAGAGTGAGTGTCAAAGGTAACTGTTCTCTTTGGAACAGCAACCCTGAGAGTCTTCCCCTCCCAGACTGATTTTTTTTCTTTTTCCTAATTAAAGGGGCCATCCCTTGACTCATTTCTTAAAGAGGCCTATCCACTGAATGGGTGTTACCTCACTCTAAGTAAGTACGTGAAAAGGCCTGAGCCTAAAAGGGCCAGGGTCTCCCATTGCATCCTGAGTCATCTCCAGTCATCCTGATGAATATCTGGTAACTGGATCCAGATGGCTCTGGAGGAAAAAGTGAGGCTGGGGACCTTGCACAGCTCTCCCTCACTCAAATCCAAGTCAACTGCAAGTCATGTCATCATTTCCCTGATGCCATGGTCCTCTTCGAAACTGAAGGGCAAACGCAACCAACTTTTCACAGAAATAAAGATAGATCTAAACAATTGGAGAAATATTAATTGCTCATGGGTAGGCTGAGCCAATATAATGAAAACGATAATTCTAACTAAATTAATTTACTTATTCATTGTAATCCCAATCAAACTACCAAAAAGTATTTTATAAAGCTAGAAAAAATAGTAACAACATTCATTTGGAAGAACAAAAGGTCAAGACTATCAAGGGAATCAATGATCAAAAACAATTAAAGGAATGTGGCCTAGCAGTACCAGAACTCAAGCTGTATTATATAGCAATAATCATTAAAACAATCTGGTACTGGCTAAGAAATAGATTGTTGGATGAAGGGAATAGATTAGCTAACAATACACAGTAATAAGTGACCGTAGTTATCTGGTGTTTGATAAACCCAAAGATTCAAGCTTTGGGGGGAAAAGCTCACAATTTGACAAAAATTGCTGGAAAAAAAGAAATCAGTTTGGCAGAAAGTCTGCATAGATCAACATCTCACACTATATACAGTCAAAATGGACAAAGTTAAAAAGCTTTTACAGAAACAAAATTAATATGGCCAAAATCAGAGAGAAGACAAGAAACTGGGAAAAATACTTGGGATTGTACCTGCCAAAACAACAGAAATTTTTAGAGCAAGTCCTTCCTTCCCTCCTTCATTCCTTCCTTCCCAGAACCCTAAACCCAATTCACTCTGAAGCTCATGTATTGGACCACAATAGGTCTCTGTCCAAGCTACATTTAATGGCTGTATTTTGAGCCCTCCTGGCTGAGAGTGATTGTCAGTGGTAACTGTTTCTGTTCAGAACAGCAACCCTGGGGGTCTTCCCCTCCCAGCTTGATTTTTTTTCTTTTTCTAATTAAATGGACTATCCCTTGACTCACTTCTTAAAGAGTCCTATTCACTGAGTGGGCTTTGCCTAGTTCTAAGTGAGCACATGGAAAGGCCTTAGCCTAAAAGGGCCAGGGTCTCCCATTGCATCCTCAGCCATCTCCAGTCATCCTGATGAATACCTGGTCACTGGATCCAGATGGCTCTGGAGGAAAACATGAGGCTGGTGACCTTGCACAGCCCTTTCTCACTCAAATCAAAGTCAGCTGCAAGTTATATCATCATTTCCCTGATGCCATGATCATCTTCAAAAATGAAGGACAAACACAGCAGGAAACATTGAGGAATATGAACTAGAAAATAATAGATGGGTTCAGAACTGATGGAATGATTGGACCCAAAAAGTAATCATTAAAGGGGCAATGTCAATTTGGAAATAAGTTTATAATGGAGTGACCCCAGGGATCTCTGCTTTGTCCTGTGCTATATACATCCCTCTCCTCCCCCTGACTTATGCTTATTAAAGTGACAGATGACACAAAACTAGGAGGTAAAAAGACCACAATGGAGCATGTCAGGCTCCAAAAATATCATAAACATCCAGTAAATTAGACTGAGCAATAATAATCCTAATAATAAATAACATTTATAATAGTGCTTTGAGATTTTCAAAGTGATATGTAATATGAATACATGTGTATATATAGCATATATCATATATATATATATATATGATAGATCATTTTTATTAATGTAGGGAACCACCAGTGAGAAAATTCCCTCTACCAATGTAGAATAGCACTTGTTCAGCAATATGTCTACTCTCTTAGAGTCACTGAGATTTGTCTGGAGTCACCCAGACGTTAAGTAACGTGCCTACAGTCACACAAGCAATACACATCATAAGTACATCTAGAGCACAGGTCTACCTAGTTGTGAGGAAAGCTGACCACCAATATACTATATTGTCTCAAGATAAAATTTAATAGGGAACATGTAACACTTTATATTTTGATTCAAAAATAAGTTATCACAGGTATAAGACAGTACAGGCACAACTAGATAGAAGAGCATCTAAAAAATAGTGATTTTTATTGGGCAACAAGATCAATATGCTTCAGTACTGTGACATGGAATCTACAACAGCCTAAAGAGATTTTAAGCTGCATTCATTACAAAAGACACAACGTCCAGGTATTTGGTATAGGCCATTATACTCTGTTCTGTTCAGATCACATAGACAGTATAAGGTTTGACCAGGGGAGGGCAAAGTCAACCTAGGAAGTCACAAGAAAGTTATAAGAACAAAATTCTGAGAAACAGCAGTTCTGGTCTGGAGGGAAACCAGAGGCAGTCTGAAGATACTGGTGGATGCACAGAGAAGTCATCAGCTAAATGGGATTTTAAAGAGAAGTACAGAAGATTAAAATCTAGCCTAGTCTACATCTGAGATCTGTGAGAGAAGATTATGAGTGAAGAAATAGGGAGAATATCTATTTTGAACTGAGTAAAAAGAAAATCATGAATTTACAAATCTTTAGACTTGTTAAGAAGGTCTGGGACTGAATATGGGGAACAAAATTTGGAAGAAATTGGGAAAATTTGAATCACAACCTCCAGACTGAGATTCTGCTTCTGGCTTCAGTGAGAGAAGGTTGATGGAGAATGAGCAGGATTAAGGACAATTAATAAAATCAAGGTATAAATAGTCAAGGAGATGGAAATGGGGTAGCTGTCAAGACAAGGTAAGCATGGAAAGGTAGGTGCAAAAAATAGAGAGTAAAAATTACCTAGTAGAATGGATTACTGGGTAGGGCAAGCTGCGGAAACAGTAGGATGGAGTTGAGAGGGAAAAGAGAATCTATGCCTGTGAAGTTATTTAGATTAAAGTTAGGCGTGGCTCTTATGTTATTAATAGGTAACAACCGATGGGCAAATTCTCAAAGAGGTGCCTATGGGTAAACTACCCCTTTAAAAGGAAAACGAAACAAAATTGAGGCTGAAAATGTTAATCAATAAGGACAGCAGGGAGAAGTTTGTAGGGACTTGCTTTGATGTTTTTATGTTTACCACTCCCAAGTGACACCTTTCTATATTCCAAGTATAGACTTTCTTTCTAAAAAAGAAAAATATGATGGTACTTGAGAAATCCCTCTCTCTCTCTTTTAAGTTATCTGGTACCTGATTTAAAAAAGAAAATTGAAGCAGGGCCCAAAGGAGAAAGGAGGAACCTAAGTGAGGAAGGTGAAATTTTAGCATTAACAAGACTTGGAGAGTGTAAGAATATCATGAAGAGGAAAAGGGGAAGGAAAAAGGCAACTGCACATTTAGCAACCAGGCAACAACTATCAATTGAGTGTTTATAACATACCAGGTAAAACGTGAAGCTTTGGGGATACAAAGACAAGGAAAATGAAAGATAATCCCTACCCTCAAGGCAATTACATTCATATGGAGGAATGCAACATAGAAAAGAGATTTGAAAGAGGAGAGGGACCCTCCCTGACCTATGGTATCAAAGTCAGAAGCAGAACCAAGAGGGGAATAAATGTTGACTGAGCCCCTCTGCAATTTGGAAGTTTGGGGAGGAACTCTCCAGTGGAAGAAGGGGGCCAGCATGGCAGAAGGATATTCCAGAGTGTTACAGGGTGAATGTTACAGAGTAAGAATGCCCCAGGAATTGAGAGAAGTTCCAAGGTGAGACTGCACCTGAGGCATGGTGGCAAAGTTTGAAAAGTCAGAAGCACATCCATAAGGGGAATAGTTAGAGTTAAAAGAACAAATTTGAGACTTCTCTTGAGGAGGGCTGGATGCTCTGAGGTGGATGTAGCTGCTTTTTCCCTAAAGAATGACACAGTAGAGCTTCAGAAGCTATGTACATGTGACATGATCCAGTAAAGGTCAGAGGAACAAGAGAAGAGTGATAGGTGGTGAATCCTTGTTCAGGGTTACTGAGGCAGCAATCTATCAACCTAATAACACTACAGAGGTACATGATATTCCCCTGGCATGTATCCAAGACCTAACAGAGAATTTCCCAAGATTTTTCAAAATAGATGCTAACTGAAATAAGAACATCGACTGTCACCACTATTAGTCAATATTGCATTAAAATCCCAGCAATATGGGGCAGCTAGGTGGCGCAGTGAGTAGAGCACCGGCCCTGGAGTCAGGAGGACCTGAGTTCAAATCCGGCCTCAGACACTTGACACGTGTACTGGCTGTGTGACCTTGGGCAAGTCACTTAACCCCGATTGCCCTGCCAAAAAGCAAAAAAAAAAAAAAATCCCAGCAACAGCAATAAATGAAGAAAAAGAAATAGAGGGAATCAGAACAGGGAATGAGGTAATAAAACTCTCTTTTGCAGATGATATGATGATATACTTGGAAAATCCCAAAGAGTCAATTAAAAAATTAGTTGAAACAATTAATAATTTTAGCAAAGTAGCATAAAGTGAATCCACATAAATCATCAGCATACCTATATATCACAAACAAAATATTTCGAGAAGAGATCATAAGAGATACCCCATGTAAAATAACTCTAGAAAGTATAAAATACCTGGGAGTACACCTGCCCAAACAAAAAAAAAACCAGAAACTATATAAACAAAATTATAAAAAACTATTAATACAAATAAAATCAGATTTGCACAATTGGAAAAATTTTAATTGTTCATGGGTAGGCAGGACCAATATAATAACAATGAAAATTTTACCTAATTTATATATTTAATGCTATCCCAATTAAATAATCAAAATTTATTTTACTGAACTAGAAAAAAATAACAATTGATTTGAAAGAACAAAAAAATCAAGAATATTTAAGGAACTAATGAAAAAATATGTGAAGGAAGAAGGTTTACCAGTACAAAATTTTAAACTGCAGTATATTACAAGATAGTAATTATCAAAACTAGTGAGTACTGACTAAAAGTAGATAGGTAGAACAATGAAACAGGATAGACACAATTTACAGCTACAAATAAATATGGTAACCTTGTATTTAGCAACATAAAGACAAGTTTGGGGGATGAGAATTCATTATTTGGTAAAAATTGTTGGGAAAACTGGAAAGCAGTATGGCAGAAATTGGGCATAGACCAATATCTTATACCATTTACCAAGATAAGGTCAAAATGGATACAGGACTGTAGTAGCAACCACACTAGCACACAGGGTGGGATTTTAGCACAGGTTCTTAATCTTTCAAAAGGGTTAATAATCTTACTTTAATTAAACAATGCAGAAAGATATATTATCCAAGAAAGCCTAACCAGCAAAGAAACATAGAGAAATTATCACAGAGACTGATGAAAGATCCAATAGACGGCTCCAACTGTCTTAACAGAGTAATAGACATACATCACCAGTCTGGGAGAGCACCAACATCTGAGTAGCCTGGGGGCTCCTTAACAACAGCTACCTGGAGTCCCATCCAGGAAATCAAAAATCCTTCCCATGAGTGAGCAACTAAGGCAAAAGATCAATTCCCACAATATATAGGTTCAGAGCCAGAAGGCACCAAAGCCTAATGACTCAGCACCTGACTGGCAAGGCAAAATACCTGGAAACAGGAGATTGTTATGGCCATGGATCCTGGTAAACTAAACTCCAAGAAATACTAACAAAAATTCACTTTGCTTATGCTTACAAGGACCTAGATATAAAGAGAGATATTACAAGACAATTCAAAGAACATAGAACTTATTACTTATCAGACTTATGAATAGGTGAACAATTTATGAATAAACAAGAGAGAAAGTAGAGTAAAATGGATAATTTCAATTATATAGCCAAGATCAGAAGGAAAGCAGAAAATTGGGAAACATTTTAATAGACAGTTTATCAGATAAAGGTCTCATACCTCAAATATATAAAGAAGTTTGTCAAATCTATAAGAATATAAGTCATTCCCCAATTGATAAATGGTCAAAGGATATGAACAGGCAATTTTCTAATGAAGAAATCAAAACAATTTATAGTTATAAGAAAAAGTGTTCTAAATCATTATTGATTAGAGAAGTGCAAATTAAAAACAACTTTGAGATATCATTTTATACCTATCATATTGGCTAAAATGATTGAAGGGGAAAGCAACATATGTTGGAGGAGATGTAGAAAAATCAGGACACTAATTCACCATGGTGGAAAAGTGAATTGATCCAACCATTTTAGAGAGTGACCTGGAATTATGCCCAAAGAGTTATTAAACTTCTGATACCATTTCACCTAATAATACCATGACTAGGTCTATTTCCAAAGATGATTAAGGAACAAGGAAAAGAACCTGTATGTTCTAAAATATTGATAGCAGCTCTCTTTGTAGTGGCAAAGAACTAGAAACTGTGGGGTTGCCTATCAATTGGGGAATGGCTGAACAAGTTATGGTATGTGATCCTGATGGAATACTACTGTGCTACAAGAAATGATGAGCTCAGTGATCTTAGAAAAACGTGGAAATATTTGTATGAAATAGTGAAGAGCAAAGTGAGCGTAACCAAGAGAATATTGTACACATTAATAGCAACATTGTTTTAAGAACAACATTGAGCAGCTAAGTCATTTTGACTATTATAAATAACCAAATTAACTACAAAGAACATATGAAGAAAGATGCTATCTGCATCCAGAGAAAGAACTAATAAATAGGAGTATGTATAAAGTGATTTTACATATACACACATATTTGTGTCTAGTGGTAGCCATCTCTAGGGCAGGGGGAAAAAGCAAAAAAATTGTACATGATAACTTTATTATGTATTTAAGAGGAATAACAAGTTGAATATAATAGATTTGTAGTTTCATAGGCAATCATCTCTTTTTTTATTCTACTGTGTTATGGAAATGCTTGTTTCATTTCATAAATTAAAAATAAGTAATTTTTAAAATATGTATGCTAACTACCCTCTTCTAGTGAATTATATGGATATAAAGGATACATCTAAAAGTTACTGTAAAAGAGCATTACCAAAGATTATAAATCCTTGAATAAGATTGTGAAAACATTAGGGCCACACATTATGTTTTCCTGACAGCTGCCCATTGAATAGAAGGGATACAGAAGGTTAAAAAAAGCATGATTTGGAAAGGAGAACCTGAAAATGGAGAACAGCTAGGTGGTGCAGTGGGTGGAGTGCCAGGCCTGAAGTCAGGAAAACTCATCTTTCTGAGTTCAAATCTGGCCTCAGACACTTATTAGCTGTGTGACCTTGGGCAAGTCAGCCCTTTGTGCTTCAGTTTCCTTATCTGTAAAATGAGCTGGAGAAGGAAATGGCAAACGACTCCAGTACCTTTGCCAAGAAAATCCTAAATGTAGTCATAAAGAGTCAGACATGCCTGAAATGACTGAACAACAACATCTAAGAATCAGATTTGTATTTCTCCACCACGGCTTTAAATATAAGGATGACAGAATTTAGATCAAGGCTGGAGTATACCTAACAAAAGCTAGTAAAAAGTATATTTATATTATATCTTGGAAATCTAATCAATAGCACTTGAAAATAAAAAGGTTGGGGGAGGAATAAAATTGACTGTGTATGTGTACTGATACAGCTACAGTGAAGGAAGAATAGCACTCAAGGTATACCAGAACCACTTAGAAGTTCACGAGAAGTCCAATCCAAGAAGGAACCAAATATGCCCAGGACTAAGGGACCATGAAAATAAACTAGAAGCTCTTTGTATTTAGCCTTGTTAAATTTAGGCCAGTGGTTCAGCCTGTTAAGACTTTTTTTGGATCCAGATCCTAGATCCCTCCTCAATTTATTGCATCTGCAACCCTGGTAAGTCTGGCATCTATTGCTTTTTTTCCAAGTCACTGACAAAAATATTCGACTGCACAAGTACCAGTCAAGATCTTGTGGACACTGCACTAAAAACCACTTGCAAATTGACTTGGATCTTTTAATGACATCATAGAATCCAGCCAAGCAATCAGTTCTAAATAGAAATAATTGAATCTTCATTTTTCCAACATGTATTCAACTTTTCCACAAGAATAGCAAGAGATACATTATCGAAACTTTGCACAAATCTAGGTTAACTATATTTGTAGTATCCCCCCCCTCTAATTTATAATCTAGTTAAGAAAAAAAATAATGTTAGTCTGGGATGTCCTACTCTTGTTGCTTTTTGTGATTGTTGCTTCCTTTTCTAGAAGTTGACTCTTGAAAATAATATGATATACTCCACAATTTCCCGAGAAATTGAAGTCAAACTTACAGACCTATAGTTAGCAAATTTCATTCTCTCCCACCACCTCTTTTTGAAAATTGGAACATTTGCCTTTCTCCAATACGCTGGTAGCTCTCCTGTTCTCCATCATCTTTCACATAGCACTTGACGGTGCTTCAATAGTCACATCCTTCAGTTCTTTTAATACTTAGTGATGAAATCACTCTGTTACAAAACTTTAGCATATTGACTGGCATTCAGACAAGATTTTGACACATAATTTTTGTGTTTATTATGTTACTTTTTTCTTTTTATTTAAAAAAATTTTATTTTGAATTAAATAATCATCAAGAAAGATTTCAATATAAAAAAGAAAAGAAAGGTCACATAAAATATTTTATTTATAGTTTGTTTTTAAATGTATATTTAAAATATACATTTTGGAAGGGGAAGAATGCAGGAGGAGATTTAGACAATGTAAAAACAACCTCCATAAAAATCAATAAAATATGTTAACATAAAATTGCCCTTTTGAATCACCCTTTCGAACTTCATTCTGTTTTCTTCTGTTTTTAAAAATTTTCCCTATGTGCTTTTTCAGTTTGCATCACTACCACTAGGCATTAATTCACTCCTGCCTCAAAAATTGTAATCTCTACCTTTTAACATAATTATAGTTAATTTTTTAAATCCATTGGCCAAATCTGAAAATGTATGTTTCACTTATTTTTTTTTATTTTTCCTTGCTTTCATCTTCAGCACGTAGCTTCTAAAACTTAAATTGAGATGTGTGTGGTGGCACATATCTGTAATCCCAGTTATTGAGGAGACTGAGGTTGGTAGATCTCTCGAGCTCTGGAGTTCTGAGTTCCAGTGAAGTGAGCCAGTTGAGTATCCACTTTAAGTCTGAGTCCAGTATAGTGAGCCCTGGAAGAGAATAGGGATCAGATTGCCATCTGATCTGACCCAGATCAGAAACAGAACAGATCAAGGTTCTTGTGCTGATTAATTTTGGATTAAGCCTTCTCATAGCACCTGTACCTCCAGCCTGGGTGAGATAGGGAGACCTGGTTTTTAAAAATAAATAAATAAAAGTTAATTTGGTCTGTTAGTTCTCTGCATAATCCATTTCAACCTTTTAAGAATTTTTTTTCCTTCTCATCAGGATGATTTCCCTTTATATCTTACAGATTTTATTCTTGTGAACAACCTCAGCTGAAATTTAGTCCATAGGATTCTACCTTTTCTTCTCCTGAAAGAATACCTTGCCTCCGACTTAGTGAGAAGATTGAGATCATCCATCATATACTCCTTCATCTGCCTTCTTCCACACATCAAAGTCTCTTAGCATCTCCACCAAACCTGTTACCCTTTTCCACTAGTCTCAGAGAATGAGGTAACTCATCTACTTATACCCTTGACCCAAGCCTTTCTGTCTTCTCCAATACTTTCCTCCATTGTTCAATTCTTCTCTCCATCTTCAGTCTCTCCCTTTCTATTAGCTCCTTTCTAGCTACCCTTAGAAACATGAACTAGACTCGTATCCTAAAAAGGTCCTTCCACTTTCTGTGCCATCCTAAGTTTTCATCTTTCCTCTCTCATCTAATACACTATCAAAGTTCTGGAAAGAGTCACCTGACCATACTCAACACCTCCTCCACTACCTCCTAGTTCCCTGAATTCTGGTTATCATTCCTATCATTTTACTTATATTACTTAGATCTATTAGATTTAGCCCTAGAAACAATATTGCACAAACCTGCTTACTCATTTTCAGATGAGGAAATTGAGGCCCAAACAGATTAAGTGTTTTGGCCAAAAACCGGATTCAGTTTTCTTACTCCAAATTTAGCCTCTTCAGTATCCTCAAAGTTACTTCTTTAAATTTTAATTTTTCTAATAAACTTTGAGACTAGTTCACTGTTCATCTCTTAGCTGATATAAAACTACTCCACCAGTAATTAGCCAATGACTCTTCATTGCTAAAATGCAATCACCTCTTCTCAGTCCTCAGTCTCCTTGGCTTCTCTGTAGTTCCCCATTGGAATGTGTCTCTGCCTCTCATAATTGCTATTGTCCTTCAAGGTTCAATTCAGTAACCACTTTCCCCGAGGAGCCTTCCTCTGGTCAACCCAGTTACAAACACTATTTACCTCTGTAATGTTAATGCAAAGGGAAGATCTTTCTCACCCATTAATAGGCTTATGTAACCTGCTTTGAGCCTGAGTTACATGGAGCCTGTGGTAAGAGAAGCTTGCCCAATGAGTACAGCAGGAAGTGAGAGAGTGAGGCAGAGCTGGGAGAGAGTGAGGCAGAGCAGAGACAGAGCAGCTAGCAGCATGAGTGAGAGAGGGGCATTTTGCCTAAGGGAACTTGTTTGTGGGGTGGCCCTAATGTAGGGAAGGCTTGGGGATGGTGGTGCTCCCTGCGTTGGTAATGTGTACAAACTTCTTTGTTACCACAGTGGATTTGGCTTTCTGGTATCTGAGTAAATATCTTGGCTTTGTCTTTGAAGAAGACAGTCTGTTATATCTTGCAATTCAAATCTGGAAATACGCCTGCATATTCATAGCAGCTGCTGTGAGTATCACATTGGCTACAAAACCTCTTCAAATTATCTTGTCTTATAGGTATTAGTGTGTGTATATATATATATATATATACACATATATATATATATATATATATATGAAAATATATGTGTATATACGTATACATATATATAATGTTGGGTCTAATCACAGGGAACATAAGCTCTTTGAGAGCAGGGACTGTTTTGTTTTTCTCTATGTATTTCCAGCATCTAGTACAGTTGCTGGCAAATACTACACACCTGACAGATGTCTGTTTAATTTAATTTAATTTTGCTTCTTACAGATCAGGAGGAAAATGATACAGTTAGCTTTCTACGTAGACGTCTGAGTATTCAAAGTGACTCAGGGGTTATTATCACAAACCACAGTGTCTAAAAATTACCACCAAATTATCTGGAATTTGCTAAAAAAATCCTCTGACTCCCAGAAATCTTCTGGAAAAAAATATGTGAAATCCTCAAACACCTAGCGTTGACTACTGACCGAGGTTCCGGGGAGGTCACAGAAGTCGCAGTGAGCGAGCCTTCAGGCTTTGGCAGTGTTCCTAACAGCTTCTTTGTTTTCTTTGGCTCTGGAGGGAGGATATTGGATCACTTCCAACTCCAAGATTCTGTGACTCTGATTAGATGATCTTTGCTGTCATTTCACAAAGGTTTAATTGCATTGACATATTCCTTCAGGCTCTTACTAGAGCCACCTACCAAGACTATGTGACTGCAGTTTGCGGAGGCTACCAGCAGATGGCTCATTTTTTTGTTCTTTTAGTATAGGATGGCCAACTCTATTGCTATAAGTCTTTTTAGATTACTGAAAGATATTCGTGTCACCAGTCTTTAATGAGTTTCTCCAAACCCTTATTTGATATATTTCTGTAATTTACAATTTCAGATATATTTAGCATGCACCAGTACTTCTTTCACTATACTTGTGATCTGTTCAAGGAACTAGAGATTTATCCCGGAGAATATGAAAAGATAGGCGGGGGACATGATCACCGTCTTCATTTTCTTCAGGGTTGTCATATGAGAGAGTGATTGGACAAATTCGGCCTCGCCCAAAAGAGTATAGTTAGGAGAAATAGGTAGATGGTATAGAGAGCCAAATTTAAGATGAGTGGAAAGGGAAAAGTAACTATCAATTAGAGGTGTCTAAAAGTACAATGGGATGCCTCAAAAGGTAATATAATCATTAATACATAATATAATAATAAAAGGTAATTCCCTTGACTAGAAATGTCCAAGGAGAACTTAGGTGACCATTCTCCAGCAGAGTACACAATGCCTTGAACATTTTGAAAATTTGGGTCCAAATCTGTGATTATTTTTTTTAGTTTAGAGAACTACTAGTGAGGAAACTCCTATTATGCAAATCAGTAATAATTCTACAATTTGTAGTTTCAGAGAGTTACTCAGGAGCACATAGTAAGTACTTAATAAGTGTTTGTTGCATTAAACTGACACTAACAGGAAGGATGCCTATATAGTTTCTAAGTGAAGAAAATGCTTCCTAATGGTGAAAGTAGTGGAATGGAAGTCTCTGAGACCTGGGTAACACTGGCCTTCTTGCTATCCTACAAACAAAATGTTCCATCTCTCTTCTCTGGCTCTCCCCCATACCTGGAATGTTCTCCCTCCTCATCTCTGTCTCCTGGCTTCCCTGACTTCCTTTAAATCCAAGCTAAAATCCCATCTCCTACAGAAAGCCTTTCCCAACCCCTCTTAATTCCAGTGCCTTCCCTTTGTAAAATATTTCATTTTTATCCTGCATATAGCTTGTTTGTATTTATTTGTTTGCCACCTCCACTAGGTTGGGAGGTCCTTGAAGGTAGCTGCTTTTGTCCTTTTGTATCCCAAGCACTTAGAATTGTTCCCAGAATACAGTGTGCATTTAATACATGGTTATTGAGTGACTACCAGATTAGTGTGTTGAAAAGGAAATAAAGTTAACCCAAAATAACCTGTTTCTTTCTTATCAAGCCAAGTTGGCTTTTTTTGGTGATCATTACTTTCCTTTCTGGATATTCACTAACCATTTCTTTAATAATGCATCCTAAACTTTTCCTGGGAATCAGAGTTGAGCTCAACAGCCTCCTCTTGACAGATAACAATCTTTTTCTTTGGGGGAAAGTCAAGAAAATGTTTGCTTCTGTCTAATTTTATGATAACCCTCCCAATTTTACACAGTCTTTCAAATAATCATGTTTTTAGTAAACATGAACATTCCAATTAATGTTCTTTCTTCCACTTTGTTTCACTCCTGAAAATATCTCTCAACTTTTATTTTATACAAACATTTATTAAGTATGTGTTATTTACAGAGCACTATGATGGGAGTTGAGAAAGATCTAAAGTTTCGATAAAATAAGGTCCTTGCCCTCATGAAACTTGTAACCCACATACAGTGTTCAATCGGTTTTTTCTCTTTATAAAATCAATGTTTTGTTGGGGGACTAAACTGCCAAAATGAAAAAAGAGATTTGTTTCTGCTAAGGGAAGAATCATAAAACCTCAGAGTTCCTCTCTGAAGAAGAGACCTCAGAATCCATCTAGTTCAATCAGTACCTATCCAGGAAGGCCTTCTATAAGATGCCAGACAATTACTCATCTAGAGACTTCCTGAATACCTTCAGTGATTGGGACTATAATTCTTCCAGGGGAAGCCCATTCTACTTTGGGACAGCTTTAATTGTAAGAAGTTGCCTCCAACCCCTTCATTGCAAGAGAACTTGTATTTCAGCAATTTCCAGACATTACTCCTGCCTTCAAGACTAAGGACAAAAAGGCAGATTGCACTGCAATTTTTCAAATCCTTATAAAAGGTGATCATGTCCCACCTCTTCTAGCAGGCTAAATATCTTCAGTGCTTTTAACAGTTCTTCCTATGCCCTGATCTTGAGATCTCTTGCCATCCAGGAAGCCCTTCTCTGTGCATGATACTCCCTCAGTATCCTTTGGTCCTGGTCTATTTAACATTTTTGTCAGTTGCTTGGATGACAAGAGAGAAAGCATAGTTATCAAATTTGCAAATGACACAAAGCTGGAAAGGAAAGTGAACACATTGGATAACAGAGTTGGGATTCAAAAAGATCAATAGTTTAGAATGATGGGATGAACATAGTAAGAATAATTTAATAGAGATGATTAATTATGAATTGTGGTTCAAATAGCAACTCTACAAGTACATGGTGGGGGATACATGTCTAGACAATAGCTTCTTTGAAAAAGATCTTGGGATTTGAATGTCTACATTCTTAATATAAATCAGTGATACTTGATAGCAGTAAAATTAAATTAAATTAAAAAACTAACTCAAACTTAAGATGTACAACCATAAACCAAAGTCCTTCTAGAACTCAGGATTCACATAGATTGAGTTCCTATGATAGGAAATTTTACCCAAAATGGTCAATTTATCATCCTTTGGCTTATTGCCTCAACCCAGATTAATTCAGGAAAGTTTTCAAAATAAAACTTAAGTATAGATTATATCTAGGGTGTCCTAAATGTGGCAGAGGTCTCTGAACATATAATACAGTTATTGAGTAAAGGACAATTTTTATCTGACCTCCAAGAAAATGTACAAGATGCTAAATACTCATAGTAGTCGGTGAACAAATACTGTTCATGGGTAGAAGAGAAGAGCAGCACAAGAGGAGACAGTGTCTCTGCACATGGAAGGGCAAGGATTCCTCCAGAACTCTAGGTCTGAGTTAGGCTAGGGCAAGAGTGTGGACACACATGCTATAGACCGTCTCTATCCAGTAATCTTGCCTCTTGCATCCCTATCATACCTTGTACTGTTTTGGATAGCTTTCAAGCAACCCATAATAACATTGAATAAATGAGCTCATCCCATTTCTAGCATTCTAGAACGTTCAATCCAGTTGCCTTTCGTTAATATTACCTCCAATGGCAATTCACCATTCCTGCATGGAGAAGAGGATATGGGAAGAGGTGAGAAAGAGGGGCCTTTATCCTGCCTAGAACTGTGAATTCCTCTCCCTAGCCCAGATGCAGAGGGAGGACTGAACCCAGAGAGAATTTGTACTTACCAATCACTATTCATCTCAAGATGATCTCATAGCACTTCATGGTGCTCATTAATGCAAAATGCAGTCAGGGAAGGTCAGGAGCAAGAAAAAAGAAGACTGCATTAGAGCCCTTTTCAATGTTAGTGCTTTTCTTTCTCATTTATAATAAACTCTCTTAAAAGCCTTGTGACGGAAAGTTTTCGAAGTGGCACCCAAACAAAGGCAAACATCTATTTTATTTGTAGAGACAAAAACTCATGGGAAAAGCTGACTTTGGCATAAAAAATATAGCTTGTCTGTTTGGTTTTACATTATGGGTAGAATTCACAAAAGGCTCACGGGAAAGACCCAAGAGAACCTGAGTTAGATACACAGTTTAACAGGCTTTTTCAAAGAGTACCAGAGTCCCCACTAAGCATTGCAGTTCCAAATCCTCTTAGCTCTGGCCCACCTCAGATACCTAGGGGAATCTCTCATTCACCCTATTCATCAACTTGTCCCTACACCTCTGGATATTGAAGACAAATGAAGTGAGAAAAGTGTCACTCCTAATCCCTTTCAATTGGATATTGGTTCACCTGGAGATCAACCACCAGGAACTAAAAGCTCCAGCAGAAAGCACACCTGGGACAAGAGAGCAGAGACACTCTAACACACCAACCACTCAATTCTATTTCAAATGCTAAGCTACATTAACATATTCATTGTGTTGCTGGTTAAGTTCTGCTGAAGGAAATATTCTCTCTCTCTCTCTCTCTCTCTCTCTCTCTCTCTCTCTCTCTCTCTCTCTCTCTCTCTCCTTCCATCCATCCTTCCTCTCCTTTTCCCTTCCCTTTCCCCTTTCCCTTCTCTTTTCCCTAAAGTACAAATATCATACTCACATTTCCATTCCTATTCCGCTCACCCCTACTTTCCCCCAAGCTTACTCCTACCTAGTTCATCTATTTCATAATGCATTTAACTGTGCCATCTGGAACCCTTGCCCTATTCTTAACAAACTTGCTACCACCTCAGATTTTCCAAACAATATTCCTCCCACTTCCTCACTTCACAGAAACCTGATTTTCCCTGAGCACTTCACATCCCTTGCAATCCTCTCTATGGCAGGCCACTCTTTATTGCATTCCCCCAGCTTGTAAGATTGGGTGTATGGGGGTTAAGGAGGACTAGCACCTCTAGTGTGAGGGCTTGCTGAGCCCTTTTCAGGGCAGCTTATCCACCTGCCACCAACTATCACCTGTAGCTCTAAGAAGCTGTAGTATGTGCAGCAGCCAGATCCCACCAGATCCCAGGAAAACCCTCTTGAAAGATGGGTCAAACCAGATTGAGAGTAACCAAAAGGTTTCAGTCTTGTAGGTGAGTTAGGGGGATGTCTACCCCCAGGTATGTAAAGACTTCCCTGGCAGAACAGGTGAATAAGAACAATTTGTTCCAATGACCATGAAGGCAGCTGAAGCAGGGGCTATGGAGCAAGTAGTGCTTCCTCAGACATGAAAGATTGCCAAGGTCATCCACTGCAACCTGGACATTGCTAGTCATCCTGACTTTCGTCTTGCCACTGGACTTCTATGACTCTGGAAAAGAGAGTGAGGCTGATGACTTTGTGAAGCTCTGCCTCAATTAAATCCAATTCATATGCAAGTCAAGACATCATCCCATGATGCCATTGGTCTTCTTTGTTTTTGTTTTTTTGTTTTGTTTTTGGTTTAGCAGGGCAATTGGGGTTAAGTGACTTGCCCAAGGTCACACAGCTAGTGAATGTGTCAAGTGTCTGAGGCCAGATTTGAACTCAGGTCCTCCTGACTCCAGGGATGGTGCTCTACTCACTGTGCCACCTAGCTGCCCTTAATGGTCTTCTTTGAAAATGAAGGATGAACCACAGGATCAAAATAAAGTGTACGCATATATGTTGCTCCCCACTGCTTCTTCCAGTCCATTCTCCATCCCTTTACATCAATTCATTCACCTCATCCTCTTGCCATCTTTGTCATTGCCAATACCAATCTCCAAATGACTTGTCCAGATTTCACAGTGACTCTAATGACTTGGCACATTTTTCTCCTCTTCAGCATCCACTGTCATCAGCCTTGGAAAAATAATATTCATACTGATGATCCCTATAACAGTCTCGCCTCCTGATTGCCAATAACATTCTTTTTTACTCCACATCAGTAATGCATCAGTATGGTAACACCATACCTCAACAACTCCTAAAATTGTATCACCTTTAACATCCTGGTTTTCAAAATTCTACTCTGAAACCACAACCTTATATCCTTCTAGTTCTCCCATTCTTCTTTCTAAAGATACAAAGGTTTATTAAACAAATCCAGAAATCAACAGGCATTATATAAATTAAACAGCAGTAACATTTCACTAGGGTTTATATACAAATCACAGTGATTTTATTGTGAAATGAGTTGACATGACTTCGGACAGTACTTTAACACATGATTGAGGACTAGCAAACAAGTCTTAATGGGTCTAAAATAACCTTGCCTATTTCTCTTTTCAAAATAGTTATGAAGTACACAAACCTGTGGCAAGTTATTATTTCCTACTGTTTATAAAATAGTCAGGTTTGCCATAGAAAAGTACAGAATATGGCAAATCTGTATGCAAAATAGGACAAAAAAGAATCATGCTACAGTCTTTGTCGTTGTTGTTAAAAGATGAAAAATTATCCTCTAGCATAAGGAAACACTGCATTACGATTCTTCAGGACCACAACGCAATGGATTGAACAGTGCTCATACCTTTCACTACATTTAAGCCTTCAAATCCTGATTCATCCATTAACCATGAGTTTAATACCTAATTGAGTTTTCACTCAACTGATGATGTTTTGACAGTGGAGGATCAAGTCAGTTAATGTTAGTTAAAAAGTCACTTGCTAAGGTCATGGTGAATCAAGGAAGTCTGTTCTTCATCAAGCAATTTTCCATTGGTTTCCATTGCATTCACAATGCAAATTTTATTCTAGAACCTTATGCTGGGTTAAAAATAAACAGAAATGACAAATCCCCCATGCTCCTTGAAGGCAGGATCTGTTTTCATTTTACCCTTTGTATCCTTGGTGCTTAGTAAGAGCCCTGGCACATAAGAACCTATGAAGTCTAGGTGCTGAATAAATTCTTGAACAAATGAATGCTCTAAAAAATAAAGACATTTTGAACCTGCTTTATACATTCTTTTTTAATATTTAATTTTTTATTTTTTGTTTACAACACTCATTTCCACAGGTTTTTGAGTTCCAAATTTTCTTCCCTTCCCTTCTCCTCCCTCTCCCCCAAAGACGGCATGGAATCTGATATATGTTCTACATATACCTTCGTGTTAAACATATTTACACAATAGTCAAGTCATAAAGAAGAACCATGATCAATGCAGTGAGTCATGAGAAAGAAGAAACAAAACCAAAAAAAGATACAGAAAAAGAGAAAGCAGATAGTTTCCTTCAATCTGCACTCATACTCCATAGTTCTCTATCTGGATGTAGACAGCTCTTGCCATCATGAGACTTTTGGGGCTGTCTTTGAACCTTGTATTGCTGAGAAGAGCCAAGTCTATCAAAGTTATTCATCACAGAATCAATATATCTGTGGTTGTGTACAATGTTCTCCTGGTTCTGCTCCTCTCACTCAGCATCGTATCATGTAGTTCTTTCCAGTTTATTATGAATTCTATATCTACACCTTTTCTTATAGCACAATAGTATTCCATTACATTCATATACCACAACTTGTTTAGCCATTCCCCAATTGATGGGCATCCCCTTGATTTCCAATTCTTGGCTACCACAAAAAGAGCTGCTATAAATATTTTTGTACATACTGGTCCCTTTCCCTGTTCTGTGATCTCTTTAGGATACAGCCCTAGAAGTGGTATTGCTGGGTCAAAGGCTATGAGCATTTTTATAGCCCCTAGGGCATAGTTCCAAATTGCTCTCCAGAATCGCTGAATCTGTTCACAACTCCACCAACAATGTAACAATGTTCCAATTTTCCCACATCCTCTCCAGCATTTATCATTTTCCTGTTTTGTCATATTAGCCAATCTGACAGGAGAGATGTGATACCCAAGAGTTGTTTTCATTTACATTTCTCCGATCAATAGTGATTGATAAATTTAACCTCAAAATATGTAAGAAAGAACTTAAGGAGGTGAACAGAATTTTAGCAAAAGCAGATGTGATAGACCTCTGGAGACAACTAAATGGGGATAAAATGAATATACTTTTTTCTCAGTGGTACATGGCACATACTCAAAAATTGACCATGTACTAGGGCATAAAAACCTCACAATCCAGTGCAGAAAGGCAGAAATAGTCAATACATCCTTTTCAGATCATAATGCAATAAAATTATTTGTAATAAAGGACCATGGAAAGATAAACTAAAAAGTAATTGGAGACTACATAATATAAATTATTTTTATAATAGGTCCATTTTGTTCATTTAAGATGAAGTAACAGTAAGACCCTTCACACTATTGTGGGGGAAGGAAGGTAATACATGAAACTGTTCAACATATACAAAATGCATGATAGAGAAGTGAACCAAATATAAAGAATATTGGGACTATGCATTTCAATCTAAAAGGAAGAAAAAGAGTCATGTGTCTTGTGACTCCAAAACAAATGGTGGAAAATATAAAATTCTTAGTCAGCCAGAGTCTCATTATAGTAAATCACTAATTCCTACCATTTTTTCACTTCATTATGTAGAAACATTATGTTTCTAGCATCAGTCCTTGGTACCAAGGGAGTCTGTATCCCTTGCTCTGCAGTTAACAACATGAGAAAGGTCATACACTTAAATGACAGCTCATCCTCTCAAATCTCTCACCTGGTTAGGACTACTTCATTATTTTAGCAGGATTTTAAAATAATTTATCAAAAATATGTACAATTTTAAGGAAAAAATACAAAGAATTGTGCTGGAAATCATATAAAAACAAAACAATTCCTCTCAGTTCCATATGTATAGAACAAGAGTGGTTGAACGTATGTGTGTGTATATGTGTATATGTGTGCATAAGTATATATGCTTGTAAACATCACATTATTTTTATTCCTTCTGTTGACTCTGTGAGTTTGGTACCAGAAGTCAGAATACATCCATTGCCAACAATAGATACACTTATATCTAAAACATAGTTCTCCCATTCTTGACCACATTAAACCATCACCTCACATTCTTGTAGCTCTCCCATTCTTGACTATATTAAAGCTTTTTGTGCTTACTTTGGCCTTTGATCCTTTAACCTATTTCTATTCTTAGAGGATCATGGATTTAAAGAGGAAAAAGAATCAGACATCAACTAATCCGAGCTCCTCATTTCTAAGAAAAGGAAACTAATGCACAGAGAAGTTATGGGATTTTCCCAAAGTTCCAGATGTGCTAGTCATAGAGTTTGAACCCAGATCTTCTGACTATAAATCCAGTCCTTTCTAAACTGAACTATGGTGAGTACCGTCTTCTCTTGACTCCATACTTAACCTTATTACATGGTCTGCCACTTTCAAAATACATTTACTAATATTGAAGAGCCCTTCACTTCCATGAACTTCTACTATTTCTAGCCTGTGAATCTTCATCTATCGTTAACCATTGTATTTTTCTGCTCCTGCTGCAAAGCTGTTGAATGTCAACAGAGAAAAAATAATGAAAATGAAATAACTTCACTAACTAAAAATCCAAAGCACATATCCACAGCTGGACCCATATCGCTATACTACAATCACTCGTTTTTGTCCTTATTGGCTCCCTATCTCATTCTCTAAAATGTTTTTTTCAAAATGTCTCTTTTCTCATTTCCCTGAATCCCAACCCTACTCCTTATTCTTAAAGCAGACAACCTAGTTTCCTATGTAATCTCAAAGGTTAAGGACATCCTAGGCGAGCCACTTGGCTCCGCTCTTCTCCTTAAAATTTTTCATCATCACCTTCTCATCAGGAAACATCGAAGTTCCCTTATTCTACTTCACTCTCCACCATCTTCTCACCAGGTACCTTGCCTTCAAAATCATAAACTCTGCCCAGAAGGACTTAACACTTTCACTCCTAGTACTACCCTTAATTGGCTTCTTCCCATCCCTCCCTGACAACTGGATACAGTGGGATCCAGTTCCTACTCTTATGCCAAAAGTGTGTTGAGGAGTGTAATTGCCTACCTTCTGACCCATTGGGATTCTGCCCCAGGACCTTCTCTATTCCCAGGCTACCTTTATGAGAAGACCATTTCCATCTATTGGCCTGCCTCTCAAGGCCTTCTTTATCAGAAGTAAGGCACCTTGCTTTCTTGACCATACCCTCCACCTGATTCTGCTCCCTATGATGCTAACCTCCTTCAATCTCAAAGGACACAACTTCTCCATCTGCCGGGAGGCTGAACATCAAAGTAAGACTTCAAAATGTCTAGTATCATGCTTTCTTCAATAGACTTTTCTCCAGCCACCGATACTCTACTAAGACTCAGTGCTCAATCATTAGCAGACTCCCATTCCCTTTTGTTCTTTTGTTCTGAGCAATCATGACCCTTTGGTGGCCACCATACCAATTCAGTTCCTTATCCTCAACTTGATGCTCCCTCATGCCTACCCATCTCAGTTCTACTCTCTACAATGCTCCACTCCTGATCTTCTCATTCCTTCTACTAAACCCTGTAGAATGCCTGGTCCATAATTAAGAGACTTCATTTCACCTTAAATCTTTCTTTCCAACTTCTAACTTCTTAACATCTTCCAGCCCTCACTAAGACATGGTCCCTTCTCAATGACACCACTTTCTTCTCCACCCTTTCTACTATTATCTACAGTTTCTTTCATGCCTCCTGATTCACTCATGGTAGGGGAGTAGGTATACTCTCTACTTCCCACTGCCACTTCTGGACCCTCCCTCAAACTCCCTTCAGTAAGCAACCTTTAAAATTCTTGCTATCCAAATGTATCCTTTGATCCAAATCTAGGTCATTGTTATTTATAAACCACAAAGGACATTTTCCTTCCTCAAAAAGTGCCTAGATCACAATGTTTCTCTCATTCTATCTCCTACTCTAACAAAAGAAGATTTCAGCATACATATTAATTAGTTCATCACCCTGTATCTCTCCTTTTCATGGCTAAATTTCTTGCAAAAACCATCTATAATTGGTGTCTCAACTGCTTCTTCCCTCACTCTCTTCTAAACCCTTCATAATCTGGCTCCTGCCCTCATCTTTCATCAGACACTTCCCAGTCTAAACTTGGCACTATCTAATGACCTTTGCTCAATATTGATCCTAGTTGACTTTTCTGAAGCATGTCACTCTCAGTTTTTCTTTCTACATATTCTCTTCTCTCTATGTTTTCATGACATATTTCTCTCTTCAATCCCTTTCTACCTGTCTGACCATGCCACAATCTCTTTTTTTTGGCCCTTTATCCATGTCATGACTTCTAACTGTAGGTATCCTCCAAGGATCTGCCCTTAGTTCTCTTTCCCTTTTTACTATATACTATTTCACTTGGTAGTTTTATCAGTCCCATGAGTCCATTTATCATCTCTATGCAAATGATGTATTTATCTAGCTCTAGTGTCTGCTGAGCTATAGTTATACACCTCTAATTGCCTCTTGGATTTTTCAGATTGAATTCCTATAGGCACCTCAATCTCAACATATCCAAAATGTAACCCATTATCTTTCCCCAACCCCTCTCCCCCACTTCCAAACTTCTCTATCACTTTTAATGGCACACTATCCTCCCAGTCATCCAGACCCACTATCTTGTCATCCTGGGGCTTGTATATGTCCTTTCTCCATACTCCTATGACCACTATCTTCATTGTCCTTTCACCTCTTACTATACTACCACCAGAGCCTTCTAATTAGAGTCCTTGCCTCAAGTTGCTCCTAACTCCAATCTATCTTCTATTCACCTGACAAAGTGATTTTTCTAAATTTCAGTAGGGCGGACCATATCACCCTGATGTTTGCATATGTCCAGTGGCTCCCTATTACCTCTGGGGTCAAATATGAAGTCCTATGTTTAGCATGTAGAACCCTTTATACCATGGCCCCTTTCTTATCTTTCTGAGCTTCTTATACATGACTCCTCTCTATGATGCAGCTACATTGGCCTACTCACTCTTCCTTGAACACAACATTCCAACTTTCCACACAGTGCCTTTGCACTGGCTTTCACTAATCCCTAGAATGCCCTGCCCTCTCATCTCTTCCTCTTGGTTTCAAGATTCAGTTAAAATCCCACCATTCTCTAGAAGGCCTCTTTTGGTTCCTCCAGCTACTTTTCTGTTCAGATCACCTTCATGCACCGTACATACATCATATACAGCTAGATTTTTACATATTGTTTCTCCCATTAAAATGTATTCTTTTGGGAGGGGGAGGGGGGGAAGGCAGGGCAATTGGGGTTAAGTGACCTGCCCAAGGTCACACAGCTAGTAAGTGTGTCAAGTGTCTGAGGCCAGATTTGAACTCAGGTCCTCCTGACTCCAGGGCCAGTGCTCTACTCACTGCACCGCCTAGCTGCTCCTAGAATGTATTCTTGATAAGAGCAAGGATTGTAGTGTGCATGTGTGTGTGTGCGCATGCATGAGTGTGTGTTTGCATTTGCTCCTGGCTGTCTTCTCCATATCTACCATGCTCTTACCCTCAGTTTCTCCTCCTTTCAATTTCTGGAGACAGACGCCAATCAATTCTTTCATTATTCCTGGAAAGTGTGAGTCAATCAACTTCCTTATGGCTTTATTAATATTTTTTTCACTTTCAAAACCAAACTATCCCTCATTGGATACCATTCCTCTATATGTTCTGTATTCCCCATTAGAATGTAGACAAACTTCTTCATTATTTTTATTACCAGTACTTAGTAGAATGCTTCATATATCCTAAGGGCTTATTAAGTGCTTTTTCATTCATTCATTCCCTCATTCATTAATTCCTAATAGATGCTGAACCAGTGTCCTTGCTCCACTTCCCTCTTGTTTCCTTCAGGACCTTGTTATAGCAGTCATCTCCTCTCTTTTGTGAATTTCATTGTCATCCTCACTTTTCCATCTCAATCAGCAAATAGGATTTTGCTAAGCACTTATTAGATACTAGACACTGTGCTAGATGAGAATCTAGGCCAAAAGCAAAACAGTCCCTGCTATTAGTAAATTTCTATCCTGTTGGGGGCAAACAAGCATGTGTTTGTATGTATACAGAATATATACAAAATGGATATGAAACAGTTGTTAAGGAGGAATGTTTTAGAACCTGGATTGTCTGGTTCTTCTTGCAGGAAAAAGGTGGCATTGAACTGAGATCTAAAGAAAGCCAGAGACTCTAAGCGGAGGCAAGGAGGAAGACATTCCAAGCACAGGAGATAAATTAATTTCAACCTATGAAGATGTCATGTATGAGGAGCAATAAGCAGGTGAGGATGAATGGATTGTAGAGTCTGTGAAATAGGACTGTAAGAAGCCCATAAGGTTAAGTTGGGGAGAGGTTTTAAAGATATTTGAATGCCAAACAGAGGAAATTGTATTTCATCCCATAACTGTTACATAGCTTATACTGATGTTTATTGAGTAGAGGAGGAATATTGTCAGACATCAAGCCAGGTTGCATTTATTTAATGCTTCAGTCATTGTGTTAAGCACTGAGGTTACAAATACAAGCAGAAAGAAAGATAATGGCTTCCCTCAAGGAGTTTTTATTCTAATGGAAGAAATTATATAAAAGGGAGCTGAAATATAAAGTGGTTTGGGGCATGATGGCCAAGTCTAGAGAATGAATGATGGCTTTATCTAGGCCTTTTCTCAAAATTGTAGTTCCAGGAAGAACTCTGGGAAGGGGTAGGAAGAGGCAGCTGAGGCATGACAGCAAAGTTTTCAACTTAAAGAAGATCATTTTGGCAGCTGAGTGGAAGATGATTTACAATCAGGAGGCTATTGAAATAGTCTAGGAGAGAATTGATAGACTGGAACTAGAATGGTAGATGTTTAAGTAGAGAAAAGAGGACAGATGGAAGAGTTATCATGGTAAATTTGGCCATAGAATGAATATTTGAGGTGAAAGAGAGTGAGAAGTTGAGGATAATACCAAGGTTTACTCCAATCATTGAAATAAAGGTGGTAAACTTGACAATAACAGAGAAGTTTGGAAAATGGCTGGGTTTTGGGGAAGAGGTAACAAGTTCTGTTTTGGATGAGTTAAGTTTGAGATGTTCCCCCAACACTCATTTCAAAATGTCCAAAAGACAGTTGATGATGTAGGACTAGAACTCAAGAGAGAGAGAGAGTAGGGCAAGATATAGATTGCAGATCCAGAAGTCATCTGATTTTCTCAATTCTAAAAACAATCCTGGCCTTGGATGTTCTACCCCATTAAACTGCCATCCTACATCTTCTCCTCTTTTGAATTTCTTTAAAAATATCATCTGTGCTAAATTCTCCCACTTCGACACTATCTGCTCAATCCTGAAATGTCTATAGCTTTGTTTCAACTCCCACCACTCTACCAAAATGATTACTTCCATGACCACTAATGCCTTCCTCATCACCATGTACAATTGATTTTTTTCCTACCCTTCATCCTCCTTTATATTGAAATCACTGTCAAGGGGGTCCCAGGGCTCCCCAAACTTGTCTTTTCGAGTTGCCCTATTTTCCAGAAACACTGGACTTGGTGTATGCAAGAGGCCCTGATGGTGTAAACGATGAATTCCCCCCAGCTGACATAATGTGGTCTTTGCACCCCAAGTTGGACGCCCTGTATGCACCCACCAGAATGAGAAACTGCTTCTGCAGCTGGGATTCTTATAGATAAGCAGACCATCATATCTTCATAGTCTAGCAGCTACTAAGGAAAAGAATGTTGCTTTTGCCTTTTTACCTGTTCATGATTCTCCTCCCCTTTGGGAAAGGATCAGTCCATTTCCCCTGTCCTATGACTTCCCTTCTCCCCGTAACTTAAATACTAAGACTTTCCCTGAACTGCTGGACAGCTTGGTAGAGGGAGTTCCCCCAAGCATGTGCCTTTCTTTTGTAAAAAAAAAAACAATTGCAACACATGTCTCATGGTCTTGTGATATTGTTTTTAGTTAATATCACTATCGATGTATATTTTGACTTCCTACACCTATTCTTTTCCTTCTCTAATCCATCTATCATATCACTGATGTAGGAATTATTCACCTTTTTTGTTCCACACACCCCTTTAGCAGATGGAGACCCTTTCTCAGAATAATTTGTTTAAATATATAAAGGACATATGGATACAATTATATTGAAATATAATTATGAAAAAATTAGGTGGAGGAGGAAAGTTCACAGAACCCAGATTAAGAACTCCTGCACTAGCAGATTAATCTTTTTTACATGTTGACCTGGTCATATTACTCATCTGTTCATAAATCTTCAATAGCTCCCTATTACCCACAAATAAAGTTTTAACTTAGGATTCAAGACCCTTCAAATTTAGTAGTATCTTCCATTTCCAGTCTTACAGCATGACTCTTTGCCATTGTGACAGGCTTTCTCTTGAACCTAATCCTACTCCTATCTACTGCCTGGATATACTAGTACTTACTAATTCAGGGAGCAGAAAGCTCTGCCCCTTGACAGTTGGTTTCCAATGCTTTCTTAAGATGGGTTGGTTCCTGATATCCCAACAGCTGCCACAGATGAAGGTGGGAAAAAGAAAGGCAAAAGCAGCAGGAACCCCATTCCAGCTGCCAAAAAGATTTGAGGCAAGGCCCTAATCAAGTGGGACAGATACAACCCAGGTGCTAGTAGAGGAGGACCAATTCACTCTCATTTGGCTAGGAATGGGAAATGTGGACTTTTGCAGACCTCCAGGTCTTCACCTCCCCCTTAACAAGTCATACTATTTATTATAAATGTTCACAGTTGTGTCTTATACCCCTAGTTCACTATGAGCCTAATAGATGCCAGAGATCACATCTTATGTGACTTTTTCAAAAGTCATCTGAGGTACCTAGCACATTTGTCCTCACAGATAAATAAATATTAGAACTTATTGGTTTGAATTGAAACATGGTACTGAGTGGGATGGAGGGAGGGAGTGGAAATGAGAGAGAGGGGAAAAAAAGAAAAAGAAAAGGGGAGGAGGGGAAAGAGGGAGGAAGGGAGAGAGAAGGAGAGGGAGGGAGGGGGAGAGAGAGAGAGAGAGGGAGAGAGAGAGAGAGAGAGAGAGAGAGAGAGAGAGAGAGAGAGAGAGAGAGAGAGAGAGATTGGGTTACTGTAGATTTCATTGGTTGAAGGGAAAAATTAGTGTGTCCAGAAAACTTAAGTGGAAATATGTATCTATGATTTTGTGGTGGACACCTGGAAGCCATTTAAGATTTTACTATAAGGCATGTACTTCAGGTAGATCAAGTACAGAAAGATTCCATATATACCAAAAGGTATATATGTGTGTGTGTGTGTGTATGTGTGTGTATGTGTATATATATATATATGTGTATGTATATATATATATATATATATATATATATATATACACATACATACATACATACATATACCACAGTAGCACTTTTAAGAAGGCAAGGAACTGGAAAAAAGTAGATGCTTATCAATTGAAGAATAGTCAAACAAATTGTGATACATAAATAGGATGGAATATTATTGTGCAAAAAGAAATGACAAATCCAGGGAATTTAGGAAAAGTTGAGATTAGTATGAACTGATACAGAGTGACATAAGCAGAGCATAATGACTACAGAAATATAGAGGAAAAGATTCATTAAATGAAACTGTCTGTTGTAGGATCATGACCCAAAGTCGGTCCCAGAGAAAAGACGAAGAACTTCATGTTCTTCCTTTCTTGAGGAAAATGAGGGGCTATAGATATAGAATGTTGCATATGCTCTTAGATGTGGTTGTTAATTTTGTTTAGTTTTTTTTTTCTTTGTGACAAGGGAAGGCTCACTGGATAGGGAAGGATGGGGTGAAGGGTATTCTGAAATGACTATGCTATAAAAACAAAATGGAATGATAAAACATTTTTTAGTCAGTTGGTAAAATAAATAATAAATGTTTTGGTTTGAAAATACCCCCAGAAACAACAACAAAGGAATCAATCTCAGGGTAATGTTGGTCATTATTTGGTGGTTGGGAGAGTGACCTTTGACTAGCGATTGTAGTAGCTTTGAGTAGTCAGTAAGTGGTGGTGAGATGGTATTCTGGTCATATTTTGCAGTGAGATCAGAGAGCATGTAGAGGCTTCTGGGAGTGATTGTAGTGTATTTAAATCAGATTAGTGAGAGTTTGAGAGACTCAGTGCACGGCGATATAGCAAGTGTGGAATGTCAGAGGCTGTCCCTTACAATTTGATGTAAGAAACTTCCCATCAGGGTAGGGGGAAGCCACAGAGGAAGACTGCAACCTGGTTGCTAGTGCCTTTCCAGCCACACAGTACATAGTAGCTATTAAGAAAAGACATATGATCAGGTTCTGTCCAGTATAGTCCACCTGAATCAAGGTCTTCTGGATTTGCTTCTAGTTGCTATTTTGGGAAAGAGAATTTGATGGGAGAAGGTAGAGGGACGTTAATGTGTGTACCTACAGCATAAAGACAGCATTTTTTTTTGTGGGATAAGAAAAATCCACAATTATCAAAGAGAACCAAGAGTGGGGAAAAAAAAAAAAACAGAAGGAATTTTTTCTCTCTTACTCCCAGAAGAACATGTTACTTTTACGTAAGAAAAGGGAGAGCCAGAAGTCTGCGCCCCGCCCCCCCGGCGACCCTTCCCACTCCTCCCCCACCCCCACCCCCCACCTCCCGCCACCGGGCCTCTCCTCCGGAGCTCGCGGCTGCCCCAGGCCAACGCCCCTGCCAAGTGGGGCCGGCTCCTGGTCGCGCTGGACAGCGACCCGTACGTGCAACCGGCCCAGTACCGCGACCAGCACTTCCGGTGTGACAAGAAGGACCAAAAGAGGTTATTGAAGAAAAACTATACCCTGTACGTTGGGAACCTGACTTTTTACACCACCCACCACCGAGGAGCAGATCTATGAGCTCTTTGGCAAAATCGGTGACATCAAGAAAATTATCATGGGCCTAGATAAAGTAAAGAAAACAGTATGTGGGTTCTGCTTTGTGGAATAATACTCCGGAGCAGATGCTAAAAACGCCTTGCCCTAAGTTAATAGGACTCGCCTGGACGATCGAAATATCCAAACAGACTGGGTCGCGGGTTTCAAAGAGGTCCAACAGTATGGACGAGGACGATCTGGGGGCCAGTACGAGATGAGTATCGAAAAGACTGTGATGCTGGCAGAGGAGGCTGGGAAAATATGCAAAATCAATGAGTGATGGAAGCCCTTCGTGTACAAACAGGCGACTTTGGCTGGTTGCCGGATCCCTCGAATAGCAACGCTCAAGTCCTGAAAACAGCTGATGGTATAACAGGCTGTCTTTGGTTTCTCTTCCTCCACACAGGAATTAATCCCCAAACCTCGAGTTGGCTTTTCCACTCTAAAAATCATTAAATGTCAGAAACTAAGCAAAAAGGGGGGAGAGAGGGAGAAACAGGGTCATTGTGTGTCATAGACCCTGAGAAATATAACAGTGCAGATAGGATAGGAATTAAAACTGAAAGAAGATGGCAAGTAAAGAAACAAGCTCAAGCACCTTGACCACCCTGGAGGATATTATTCCAGTGGACATTCATCACTTTTAGACTTCAAGCCTCTAATCCCAAACAAGTCTTCAGCAAGGTAGAGTAGAACAGTCATGGATTAATTATCAAAAAACAGGGTTTCTAATGCTACCTCTCCAGCTTTCCTGTGGACCTTAGACAAGTGATTGTCTACAATCACTTTGGACTTCTTTGGACTTTAGCTTCTTCATACGAAAATGAAAATTGGTTTAGTTGACCTTAATATTTTCTTCCAGCTTCAAATCTGTGAGCCTATGAACTAGAACTCACAGCAACACAGCCAGAGAACAGGAAGAAACTTTAATGGTCATCTAGTCTAATACTTCTTTTAATAGAGTAGGACAGTGAGGCCCAAAGAATAAGTGACTTGCTCAGGGTCATACCAGTAGTAAAGGGTAGAGCTGAGATTTGAACCCAGGTTTGCTCATTCCAAACCCAGTTCTCACTGAGTTATGTCTTGCTGCCTCTACTGCACTGAGGTGCAAATCTGGAAATGAGCCAGTTCATCCTCCTCTCTGGGTCATTGCTTTGAGGGCTCAAGTTCCAAGAGGAGCACCGGGGGAAGTCACAGAGCCCACCCTTATCGACTAAAAGCCTCCTCTTACTACCCGATCGGCTGACTCTCTGAGCTTGTTGGAAACAAGTCCCAGAGCCTCATGAACTGGATCTCAGCTGGTGTCACAATTGGGGGCCCGCCATGGAGGAAGCGAGAGCCTTTCCCTGAGGCCCCAGGCTATGTGACTTCTCCAAGGCTGCATCCCTGCCTGCCTTCCTTTGGCAAGGGACTGAGAACAGAGCCCTTATTATGCTGGGAGAGTACGCTCCAGCCACCCTTCAAGTCTATTCATCACTGTTCAATAAAGTCCATTTCTTTGATACAGTATCCTTGATGGTGTTTTTTCACCGTTCAGGCCCCAGCAATCTGGAAAGCTCAGTGATTTGCAATTGGTCTCTCAGTCGTTAGGGTGAATGAGAAAGATTCTCCTGTGGATGTGGTCTGTGGGCCTGGCAAGAGAAAAAGAAAGGGGAAAGGACAGGCTGAGATTTTTAAATTAATGACCAAGCTTGGGTAGAGAAGGAGGGAGGGAGAGCTGCCTCTAAATGGGAGCTGCAGGGAAGACAAATAGTCTAGAGGGCACAGAGCCGAAGGGGGGCCCCCTCTATTTGGACCTTGAGAGAGTCAGTCATCGGTCTGTGCCACTCCAGAAGTGAATCGACTTTGCTGCCTAGGAGGAGAGAGAAGAGAGTGGCAGGCCTTGTTGCTCATTTCAAGAGAAGAGAATGAGGGGAATAACTTTGGGGCTGTCAAAGAAAATGACTCCTGGTTCTAAGTTAATGCTCCTCTAGAGTTTGAGCCACTCCCTTTTGACAAAAAGTCAGAACCAAAGATGAGGGTGGGGGAGGGTCACAAGGAGTGAGGGCATATAGCTCTGTGAATATGAATGTAGTGCAGTAGTGAATACTCTGAATGTAGTGGAAAGAACTCTGGAATGGGAATCAACAGACCTGGGTTGAACTCTGCTCTGTTCTGGCCTCAGACAAATCATTCAATTTCTCTGGGCCTCAGTCTCCTCATCTCTCAAATGACAGTTTTGGGGTACATGACCTTTAAGGTCCCTTTCAGCTTTGTATCCCATGATCCTATGACCTTGGACTGTGTAGGCATGTCTGTTAAGCATTACCATCCAACAGATGAGACTACCAGTTCCCATTATGAAAGGATCATTTCCCAACCTTTCCTAATGGACTTTGGAAAGGAGTGGTATGGTACAGTGAGGTCACTCGATTTGGACTCCATGACCAGTGTAGTTCTCAGCTTTGCTCCTGAGCACCAACAGCTGATATTTATGCTCAAAGACTCCGATAGATTTGTGATCTCATCAATTAAGATGCTCCTTCCAATGACATGGATTTCAATACATCCATGCTTGCCTACCCTGTCTAATTCTTGTCTGGGTCCACCCATAAATTCACCACAGGGGATCTACCTAACCATTGCTTTCATTCTTCAGAATTCATCATTGTTTTGATGTTATAGTCTACTCAACCCCAACAACCCCAACATGTATTGTATTCATTTGTAATCCTTCAAAGAATGTTGCATTCCATATCTCACTGCCATATAACAACTCACACATTTGACCCTCATGGCAACTCCTAATATATCATATAATCATAATTATAACTGGTGCTGATGTAGTGCTTTACATAACAATGTCTCATTTAATCCTCACAGTAACAACTCTCTGAGAAAACTGAGGCTGAGGGAGGTTATGTGATATAAGGAATTTGGAGTCACAGGACCCAAGTTTAAATTTCTCCTCTGCCACATAACTATATGCATCGCCTTGATAAAGTCACTTAAACTCTCTAGGCATCAGGACCCTTTACTATAAAATAAGAAGATTGGATGAGATGGCTTTTAAAGTTGCTTTCAGCCAAATATCCATGATCTCATGACTTTCCCAGGCTCACATAGCTGGGAAGTGCCTAAGGCTAGATTTGAACTTACTGCTAGAGCAGTACACTTTCCACATTGCCATGTTATCTCTTTCTACAAATTAGGAAAAGGAATAGGCATTTATTAAATGCCTACTATGTGCCAGACATTATGATAAGCACTTTAAAAATATTTTATCATTTTATAGGCTATTGCAATAACCTCTTAACAGGCCTTCCTACCTTTACTTTCTCCCTACCCCAAACCACTCTTCATACGGATGCCTGGAAGGAAATAATTATTTATTAATAACCTACTAAATTCCAAGAGCTTCACAAATGTTATCACATATGAGCTTTACAACAACCCTATAAGAGAGATGCTGTTATTACTTTATATGATGTGACCTTGGGCAGATCCTTTAGCTTTCCTGAGCCTCAGTTTAAATAAGACTAGTCTTTAAAATGAGAAAATCAGGCTACATAATTTCAAATGACCCTCTACCCCTGAATCCTATGAAACTACTCAGGTAAGAGACCTGGGGCTGTTTTACTCCACACATATGACTCTGTATCCTTCTACCTCTTCCCTTACCTTTAGATTGTTAGGGCTCCCATACAGGAGGAAGAAAAGAGGAGAGATGAGATCAGAAATTGTAGTTGTTTCACTTGGAGATGATTTGGGTAGTTAGGAGAATGAGGGAAATGACTTCATTTGGATACAAGAGGAATTAAACAGTGATAATGAGTGTACTTGGAAAACTCTTGAAAGTGAACCTAGAGGGCAGAAACAAAATGGCAGAGAAGATGCAGCAACTCTGCTGACCTCACCAATTCTGGTGGAGCAGAGTCAACAAAAGATTGGGGTGAGACAAATTTTTAGCCAAAGGCAACTTAAGAGGTTAGCAGGAGAGGTCTATGACACCAAGGTGGTGGTCCACACCACCATGGTAATACCTCTGAGGAAACATCACCAGCAGGCCTTATAGGCAGCTGCAACACTGGCAGCAGCAGCTTCAAGAGCTCTCAGCCCATGGAAGGTAAGGGGCTCAGATAGCTGGTCAAAAATGATTAGAGAGGATCCTTTACTGACACTGGGTTTAGGAACCTATTGAATTGCCATTGCAGGTCCAGGTCCTAGTTCCAGGGCAAGGAGAAATATTCTAGTCTGTGCTTGCAGGGAAACAGGAGACCCAGTCGCAGTTGCAGGATGTAGTAAGGGTACTTGTGGTTGCTCACAATGGAATAGGGGCCTGGTCTCAGTTCCAAGGCAGAAAAGAGAACTAGAGCTACGGTCATAGGAGAGCAAGAGACTTCTTCTAGGGCTGAAAGGAGAAGGGAAACAAGGACCTTTCCTGGGTAAAGATCAGAGCTCAGATCAGGATAAAAATTATCACATCTCTCCTTGTATCATACCACTTTGAAAGCACTGAAAACTTACAGACCTCTAGAACTAGCTCTGGAAATAATAGCATGAAAAACCTGAAGCTTAGGACAGTACCCCCTCCATTTCAGAAGCAGAGCCCAACTTAAAGTTAAAAGTCAATAAATAGCATAGAAAAACCTCCCCCCAAAAAGAACTGACTGTCAAAAGCTACTATAGTGACAGGAAAGATCAAGACAAAAACTCAGAAGAATACAATGATGCCAAAACAGCTATAAGCACAGAAGAAAGGGCAGACTGGGGAAAGGGCCAATCAGAATATATGCCATCTTGGGGTGGGGAGGAGGGTAGAAATGGGGAGAAAAATTCGTAACTCAATATCTTGTAGAAATCAATGTTGAAAACTAAAAATATTAAATAATAAAAAAATTTTAAAAAAGAAAATCTTTGCCAAAAAAAAAAGCTACAAGCAAAGCCTTACAAAATGTAAATTGGACACAAGCCCAAGAAGAATTCCTGGAAGAGGTCACAAAAGGTATTAAATACCAAATGAGAGAGGTAGAGGGAAAAGTGGGAAAAGAAATGACAATGGTACAAGAAAGTTATAAAAAGAGAGATAACAGCTTGGTAAAAGAGGCACAAAAGTACTGAAGAAAATAACACCTTAAAAATAGAATTGACCAAATTGTAGAAGAAACACAAAAATCCACTGAAGAGAAGAAGTCCTTGGAAAGGAGAGTTGGCTGAATGAAAAAAAAGTCACAAAAGGTCGCTGCACAATATAATTGCTTAAAAATTAAAATTGGGCAACTGGTATCAATGATTACCCGAGACATGAAGAAATAAAAAGAAGTCAAAATAATGAAAAAATAAAAACAAATGTGAAATATTTCACTGGAAAGGAAATAGATCAAGAAGAAATAATTTAAGCATTATTGGACTACCTGAAAGCCATGATAAAAAAAAAAGCCTAGGCACCATATTTCAAAAAAATTATCAAGGAAAACTGATTTAATATTCTAGATCCAGAGAGTAAAATAGAAATTAAAAGAATCCACTAATCACTGCCTGAAAGAGATCCCAAAATGAAAACTCTCAGGAATATTATAGTGAAAATTCTGAGCTTCCAGATCAAAGAGAAGATATTTCAAGCAGCCAGAAAAAAAAAAAGTCAAATGTCATGGAACCACAATAAAGATCACACAAAAGTTAGTAGCCTCTACATTGAAAAAGATGAGGGGGTGGAATATGATATTCCAGAACACAAAGGAGCTAGGGTTACAACCAAGAATAATCTACCCAGCAAACCTGAGTATAATCCTGCAGGGGAAAATTGGATATTTAAAGAAATGGAGGACATTCAAGCATTCCTGATGAAGAGACTAGAGCTGATTAGAAATTTTGACTTTCGAATACAAGACTCACGAGAAGCATAAAAAGGCAAACAGGAAAGAGAAATCATAAGGGACACATTAAGGTTAAACTGTTTATATTTCCGTATGGGAAGATGATACTCGTAACTTCTAAGAACTTAAACATTATTAAGGTAGATAGGATTCTACATGAGTACAAGTATAAATTGACTCTGATGAGATTATCAAAAAAAATGAAGAATTGAGAAAGAGTGATGCACTGGGAGAAGGGTAAAGGGAGAGGGAGAACATGAAAAATTATCTCACATAAAATAGGCACACAAGGAAGAACTTGTATAGTGGATGGGAAAACAGGGAAACGGGGTGGTGGGCAATGCTTGAACTAACTTACTCTTGTCAGAATTGGCTCAAATTGGGAATGACATAAATACTCAAGTGGGTATAGAAATCTATCTTCCCAACAATGAAGTAGGAAGGGAAGAGAATAAAGGGCAGGGGGAGTGCTGATAGAAAGGAGGGCAGATTAAAAGAGGCAGTAGTCAGAAGCAAAACAGACTTTTGAGGAGGGACAAGGTACAAAGAGATAGAAAGATAAAGGGGGGAAAGATGGAGTTAAATACACAATAATCATAATTGTGAATGTGAATGGGATGAACTCAACTCATAAAATGGAAGTAGGTAACAGAATGGGTTAGATACCAGAATCAAATATGTTTCATACACGAGAAACACTTTAAGCAGAAAGACACATAAAGTAAAAATAAAGCACTGATTCAAACAATCCTTGCCCCCACCTCCATTTTCCCCTTTCCTTTATTATACTTCAGGTGATGTAAAAGAAGCAGAGGTAGCAATCATTATCTCAGACAAAGCAAAAGCAAAAATAGACGTAATTAAAAGAGATAAGCAGGGAAGCTACTTTTTGCTAAGAGGTGTCGTAGACAATCAATACTAAACATACATGTGCCAAATAGCAAAGCATCCAAATTCTTAATGGAAAAGTTAAATGAGCTACAGGAGGAAATAGTAAAACTATACTAGTGGGGGACTTCAAGTTCCCCTCTCAGAACTAGGTAAACCTAACTATAAAATAAATAAGAAATAAGTCAAGGAAATGGATAGAATTTTAGAAAAGTTAGATATGATAGATATCTAGAGAAAATAGAATGGAAATAGAAGAGTGTATATACCATATTCTCAGCTGTACATGATACCTTCACAAAATTGGCCATGTATTAGAGCACAAAAACCTCACAACCAAATGCAGAAGAAATACTAACCACATCCTTTTCAGACCATAATGCAGTAAAAATTGCATTCAATAAAGGGCTATGGAAACAGATTAGAAATTAATTGGAAACTAAATAGTCTAATCCTAAAGAATGAGTGGGTCAAAGAATGAATCATAGAAACAACGAATAATCTCATTAAAGAAAATGATGAAAATGATAAAAATGATACAATGTACCAAATGATACAAAAATGTACCAAAATGTACAGCCAAAGTAGTATTTAAGGGAAGATTTATATCTCTAAGTGTTTACATCAATCAAATAAAGAAAGAGTTCGACTGAAATTGTTGAGAAATTAAGAGAAATTGTTCAGTTCTGGTTTCTAATCCATTCAGCTATTTACTTCTGTTTTATGGGTGAGTTCATCCCATTCACATTCACAGTTAGGATTACTGTGAATTTTCCTCTATCCTTTTTCCTGCTGTTTATCCTTCTCTCTCTTTTTACCCTATTCCTCCTCAAAAGTCTGTTTTGCTTCTGTATACTGCCTCCCTTAATCTGCCCTCCTTTTTATCAGCCCCCCCTTCTTTTATCCCCTTTTCCTACTTCCCTGTTGAGTAAGTTAGATTTCTATACCCAGCTGAGTATGTATGTTATTCTCCTTTGAGCCAATTCTGGTGAGAGTAAGGTTCAAACGTTGCTTACCCCCACCTCCATTTTCCCCTTTCCTTTAAAATCTCTTCTTTAGGTGCCTATTTTATGTGAGATAATTTTCCCAGTTCTTCTACTCCTTTCCCCTTTCTCCCAATGCATCCCTCATTCTGATCCTTTAATTTTTTTTTGGATCATCCCATCACAATCAACTCACACTCCTGCCATCTGTCTATGTAGATTTCCTTCTAACTACCCTAATAATGATAAAATTCTTAGCAGTTAAAAGTATCATCTTCCCATATAGAAATGTAAATAGTTTAACCTTATTGTGTCCCCCGTAATTTCCCTTTCATGTATACTTTTTAAGCTTTTCATGAGTCTTTTATTTGAATGTCAAATTTTCTATTCAGCACAAGTCTTTTCATCAGGAATGTTTGAAAGCCCTCTGTGGTTGTAGAGTCATTTTTCAGTCATGTCCAATTCTTCATGACATCATTTGTGGTTTTTGTGGCAAAGACACTGAAGTGGTTTGTCATTTCCTTCTCCAGATTATTTTACAAATGAGGAAACTGAGGCAAACAGGGTTAGGTGACTTGACCAAGTTTAAGCAGCTAGTAAGAAAGGGTCTGAAGCCAAATTTGAACTCAGGAAGAGTCATCTTCCTGACTCCAGGCCCAGCACTCTATCCAATGTGCCACCTAATTGCTTCTCTATTTCATTAAATATCCATTTCCTCCCCTGAATGATTATACTTAGTTTTGTTGGGTAAGTTATTCTTGGTTATAATCTTAATTTAGAATATCATATTCTAAGCCCTTCACATTTTTAATGTGGAAGTTGCCAAATTTTGTGTGATCCTGACTTTGGCTCCATGATATTTGAGTTTCTGGCTGCTTGTGATATTTTCTCCTTGACCTGGGAATTCTGCAATTTGGATACAATATTCTTAGGAGTTTTCATTTTGGTATCTCTTTGACGCAATGATCAGTAGATTCTTTCAATTTCTATCTTACTCTCTGATTCTAGAATATCAGGGAAGTTTTAATAAGGCTAATTTTTAAGAAAATGACTTCTGAGTTAGTTAATTCTCCTCTAGAGTTTGAACCATGCTCCAGTGACAAAAGTCAGAAGAAGGTAAGGAGGTGGAGTTTGGTGGAAGGTTACTGAAGGAGTACATAGTTGTTTTTTAACCATGGAGGGCAAAGTAAGATTGATTGCTTTAAGATCAATCTGTTGTTTAAGACTCAGTGGTAATGATGTATGTGGATTTAAAACCATTGATTGAACATTTGCTATAGCCTCAGACTTCCAGGTGGCCATAGTCATCTTACTCAGAAACTAAAGTAGATAAATAATATTAACATACATTTCTGTAGTTCAGCCTTCAGGCATCACAAAAGATTCAGTGAATATCAGTGAATTCATACTGGAGATAAATTCACCCTGGAGATTACAATATGAATGTAATACATATGGGAAGGCCTTATGCCCATGTATAGCTCTTCCTCAACATCAGGGAATTCACAATAGACATATATCTAGTGAGGTACTTGCCTCACTGATTACAGGTGTTCAATCTACTTAGATGAGATGGACCACAACATGTTGCCCCCTAAAACAAGAAGCCCCAGTGGCACCTGATTGCCTTTAGGATCAAATAGAAACTCCTTTCTTTGGCATTTAAAACCCTTTGTAATCTGGCTTCAGCCAAATTATACCAACTTTCCAGATTACCAAGAGTCAGAGATAAGAAAGGACAAAATTTCAGAAATGGGACACAAGCAGCAAAAATGGCTTCGCACATTCTATGGTCTTACTTTCTTTCTCCCAAATATAACCTTCCATCTCCCATCTTTATGCATTTTTTCACAAGGTGTCCTCCATGCATAAAATGCATTCCCTCTTCCCCATCACCTACAAGAATCCTTCATTTTCTTCAAAGCTCAGCTCAAAGAACACATCAAGTCCCTCCAGAAATTCCCAGCTGCTAATGCCTTCTCCCTGAAATTATTTTATGTCTTCTTATATGAGCACATGCTGTTTCCCATAATAGACCATTAGCTCCTAGAGGGCAGAGACTATTTAATTTGTGATCCTGTATCCCCATCACCTAGCGTAATGCTTGAAGCACAGTTGGTGCTTTTAAAAAGTTTATTGATTGATTGATTACAAAGAATTCTCATTAAAATGGCCTTTCAAGGTAGGTACGATATTTATCTCCCTTGTATAGTTAGATGAAAAGCTTCAGAAAGGTTAAATTATTTGCTCACAATCACATACCTAGTAAATGTCAGTCCAGATCTCAACTTGGGTCTTGATTTAGAGTCTAGTGTTCTTGCCATTCCACCATCATGTAGAAAGAATATATTACTGTTTTGGTTTTTACCATGACCCTAGAGTTCCCTATTCTATATGGAACCCCCAGAAAAATAACACTCTGTTAAGATATTCTGTGGACTTACCATACACACACACACACACACACACACACACACACACACACACACACACGAGCTCATGAACCCCTACCAAATCTGTTTCCTTGTTAGTAGAAGACAAAATTAGTTCAGAGCAAAGGCATTTAATGAAATAGCACAGACAGAAAAGGGACAATGGGACCTTATAGGTACACTCTCCCTCACATATATATGTATATATGTGTGTATATATATATATGTATATACATATACATATATATCATCCCAGTTGGAAACACCTAAGAAATATTTGTATAAGTATGGAGAATATATGTAGGCTGGGCATAAATACAAGGAATATATCACGTGGAAAGGCATATACATGACAACATGTGTGGCTAGGCCATGTGTCTCATGTGGGGATTGCTCATACCTCTTATGCTATCTGTCTGATCCACTTCTCAATCTACTTTGTTGGATCTTCAGGTCACACATACTAACTATAAATAACCCCCTTCCTTCTGTCCTGGGCTCTCTTTTCTTCTCCCTCTATACAATCTAGCTCGATAATATCATCAATCCCCATGGATTAAATTAACATCTCTATGCTGATAGTTCAAAGATATACTTACATAGCCCTAACCTCTCTCTTTTATATTTCCATCTGTCTATTAAATATCTCAAGCTGGATGTCCTATAGACCTCTTAAACTCACCACGTCCAAAACTGAACTTTCCTTTCTCTCTTTTTCACAATTTTCCTATTACTGTTGAGGCTACCACCATCATCCCAGTCATCCAAACCCCTTAACTCCTCATTCTCTTTCACACCCTCATAATATCCAATCTGTTGTCAAATCCCATCATTTCTACTTTCATAGTATTTCCAGTATATTTTCCTTTCTTTCCTCTGATACTGCCAGGAGCCTGGTGCAGGTGCACATCATCTCACGTTTGAATTATTACAATAATGTGCTGGTTGGTGTCCACTCCAATACTTTCTCCTTTCAGCTATCAAACTGAGGTTCCTAAAGCACACATCTGACCCTTTCATTCCCACCCTTTCCACTATTCGACAAGCTCCAGTGGTTCCTTATTACCTTTAGGATCAAATAGAAACTGCTATGTGTGGTTTTCAAAGCCCTCCACAACCTGGGTTATTCAAACTTTTCCATTCTTCTTACATTTCACTCCCATTTCTCATACATCCTCACCCACCCCTATCCCCACCCCTACACATATACACACATGCTCTGCAATCTTGCTCTTGAACAAGATAACCCTTTCCTAATCCTGGGCATTTTCACTGGCTGGCCCTCATGTCTGGAATCCTCTCCCTCCTCATCTCTGCCTCCTAGTTTCCCTGGCTTTCTTTAAGCCCAAACTAAAATCCTACCTTCTACATAAAGCCTTTTTCAATCCTGCCTAATGGTAAGGCCTTCCTTCTGTTGATTATCTGTCTGTCTATCTATCTATCTATCTATCTATCTATCTATCTATCTATCTACATATGTTTGTACAAGTTTCTTTACACATTGTATTCCCTAACAGTGAGCTCCTTGAGACCAGAGACTGTTTTGTAACTTTATATCTGCACTTTGTGCAGTGCCAGCATATAGTAAGCACTTAATACATATTTATTAACTTGCAGAGCTACTGATGTCTCCCAATAATATCATCATGGTGGAACTCCTGGGCCTACTCACCAAATATCATGTATTATTTGCTAGAAATGTTGATGTGGTAAATAATCTCTCTGGGGACTACTCCATGCTGGTTTGCCAGAAACCTCCACTGGACCAGGTTCCACAAAACATGTTGGCATTTGTCTCCACTGGCCTTATTGCTACAGCATTTCATTACAGGTGTTGAGTTTCATACCTTCAGAGCACCTGATTGCCATCTCTACTAATATCTACAAGGGCATAATGAATAGAAAATCTCTCCTTTATAAGGATAAACTGACAACTCTGTAGCAACCTATGAGCAATCACAGTGTACAGAGATTCAAAAACCCAGCAATGTACCCCAAGGCTAATATTAAATTGATCTTGAACTCCTGATATCTATGATAAAATTGTAGTTCTTTGTGGTCTCCCTTTGTGTCCCCAGAGCTTAGCCCAGCGTCTAGCTCATAGTAGGCGCTTAATAAATGATTACTGATGGAATAACTGATTTTGTCACAAACCACTATGTAGGAAATAATAGAAATATTATATAGAAGTATAGAAAAAGTATATAGAAATAAAATAGAAATAATCCATCTGTTGAGGCATAAAGATGATATCAAAACAAAAGCTAAGCCAAAGAAGTCACTGTCCTCTTCTCACCTAGTTCCCTTTTCTGCCTTTTTTATGCATAAGTGGACAACAACAAGCCTCCAAGACTTCAGGACACCAATGTGAACTGATTTCTGAGTATAAACTTTTAACCAGATTTTTCTGATTTCATGTTAATTGTCTTGTATAGGATGATCTTCCCAATCAAGACATTAAGACAAATAAATCAATTGAATGAAGAAATGAATGCCTCTGGCAACCCACTTGAGGGACAGCCCTATGTGGAATCCAATTCAGCAATTCATCATTTAAATAAATTAAAATTTTCCAAAATAAAATGTCAGCCCAACTATATTGTGTAAACAAGCCCTTCATTCTATGGTAGTTTGCTGGGTTTTGTTGTTTGTTGTTGTTGCTGTTATCCCTTTACAAAAGAAAAAAAAGAATGTACTCCCCCACAAAACAGAAATTTTCACCCCAAAAGTGCTATTTTCCCTCAGAAGTAACTGACCCATCATAATGAACTTCTTTTTGAGACCACTTACACGATGGCATTCAAACTGAATTCTTATCAGCCAGAATAAGCTAAGCCAGCAAAAGGGGCTGCCTCCTTTGCTTCTGAAACAGGCCAGTATGCTGCCTCCATTGCTCTTTGGGTGGGGAGTGAAGGTGAGGGCAGAGCAGACTCAGGCTCATCATTTGGAAAGTTTATCACTTAATATCACCAGAGTCAGGCTGGCCACACAAATCCTGATTTGAAGAGTGAAAATTTCCTCCTTTCAGTGAAAGGCAGAGATAATGATTCCAGCACAGATGGAGAAGATTTCTTCAGGGAAGGAAAGCAACATTTAAGTTGGTTAATGCCTTCCCCGGTGAGCCATTGTCTTCTTGTTTGGGGTGTCTGAGACCTCATTTTGGATACACAGAGACTCTTCCACTGTGATTGATTGCAGAGAAACAATCAGCAAGCACAAATGAATCAATTCAAGAGGCTATCTTGCCCTACTCTGGATGAGCCCCTTCCTGCCTCCCCTAAGTATTTACCCTTTTCTTAAAAACATTATTTATCTGAGGAACCCAACTGAAAGCAGTTTCATTGGTCTATTCAGCCAAAGGGGAACTTAATACACATATTGATATGATTGCTCTAGTTCCTTAAATCTTTTGTTTAAAAAATAAATCACATTCATACATAACAAAGATGTTATGTTACGTTAGGCCTAATCCAACCCTTCCAAGAGAGGAGGATGCTAACTGTGGACTTTTCTTTATCACACTGTTTTCCCCATCCTTCACATCATTGAATCCAGTGGAACTAACCATTACTCTTCATACTCTTCTTCTCTTTATTATTTCCACTACAACCACCCTAGTTTAGGCTCATCATACCTCTTACCTGGACTATTATACTAGCCTTTTAACTAATCTCCCACTTCCACTTTCTCATCACAATCTATCCTACACAATGAGGCCATTTTGGTCCTCCTGGTGCAGAATGATGCGTGTCACTCCATCATTCTAAACCCTTCCATGGATCATCATCCTATATAGAATGATGACCAAATGCCTTAGCCTAGTATACAACTTGATTACGACCTCACTCTCTAAGTTTATGTTGCAGCCAAAATTAACTAAAAAAGTCAGGTCAACAAGCACTTATTAAATACTTACTACATGCCAGCCACTGTCCTAAACTCTGGCAATACAAATACAAGCAGAAAAATAGTCCCTGATATCAAGAAGCCTGCATTCTAATGGGGGAAGACAACACATAAAAGGCAGCTAAAAGGGGATGGGGGGAGAGAAATGAAGGTACCCAGAGTAGGGGCATTATAGAGAAAGTTTGAGAGTTAGAAGTGCATACTGGGGAGGAATGAAGACAAGCCTTGCCTGATCATCCTACTTAAAATGTTAAAATGGAAGTACTGGAAGGAACCAATCATTCAGAGAGAAAGAGAGAGAGACAGACAGAGAGAGAGAGAGAGAGAGAGAGAGAGAGCGAGAGAGAGAGAGAGGGAGAGGGAGAGAGAGAGGCCCCTCAGGGTAAGAATAAGCTTCCAATGTATGAAGTCCAGTGAGTGACTGAGCTTCTAGGGTGAAGAAATTCATATACCTACAATGCTTTTTGACAAGTTGAACCACTAGCTGTCTCCTAGACATATTTTTATTACTCAAAACCTTCAATTCTGTTGTACCCTAACTCATACCCCTCCTCATCTACTTTCTTTTTATCCCTATCCTATCTATTCTTCAAGTTATTATTCCATTATATCTCTTCCATAAAGCCTTCCTTGATCCATTCCAACTAAAAGAAATCATTTCTTCCTCCTCTAATCTCAAAGTTCTTCATACTACCTTAGCCATAGTCTAATGCTAAAAATAACCAGTTTATATGCTTTCCTCCTTACAACCCTAAGACAAGCAGTGCATCTATTATCATCTCTATTTATGGATGTGGAGACTGAGGGTCAAGGAGGCCACGTGACTAGCCCAAGGTCTCACAGTAAGTGAATTTAAGAATCAGGATTTAAATCTAAGTTTTTAGTGACTCTCAATTCAGAGCTCTTTCTGTGATACCATCTTCCTGTCATCCTACTTTATGTTCTGTTCATCTAAGCATATGTTTTATTTCCCTTCCTAGACTGCAATATCCTTGAGAGCATCTTATTTATTTTTTATACTTTCCCCCAGCACCTGACACAGTGATCTTTATACACAGTGGGTATTTAACAAACAAATGAATTCTCCCTTCTAACCAGCAATCAGCAAGGCAGCAATGTATATGTTATTTAGCACCCACCTGGGAAATCTGCCCTCTTGCCTATCTTGGAATATCGAAATAGCTATATAAAGACTCCCCTAGCTATTCCTTGTTGTTGTTGAGTCATGTTTGACTCTTTCTGACCCCACCTGGGTTTTTCTTGGCGAAGATACTGCAGTGATTTGCCATTTCCTTCTCCAGCTCATTTTGCAAATGAGGAAACTGAGGCAAATAAGGCTAAGTGATTTGCCCAGGGTCACACAGCTAATAAATGTCTGAGGCTGCATTTGAATTCAGGTCTCTCTGACTTCAGGCCAAGTGCTCTTATCTACTGTGCCACTTAGCTGCCTACCCCCCCCTCACTTCCTCCAACTACAGGTGTACATCCCTGGAAAGTACACTACCAAGGTAAGGGAACTTATCCACAGCATTCAAAACTTCTATATTTGCTGTAACTGATGGTTCTGCATATGGATGGTGTGGTGGTGGCTGATGGAGCACCTGTGTTTTCTTGGTGTTGTTAGGCCAAAATTAGCACAAGCAGCAGAGAACTGATCCATACTTCGTTGCATCTCAGCTTCAGAGGCTGCATTGAGTGCACAATCATCTGCAAACAGAAAATCATGCACCAACACTCCCTCCATTTTGGTCTTGGCTTATAGCCTTTTCAAGTTAAAGAATTTACCATCAGAGTGGGAGCTGACCTTGATCACCTTCATCCTCATTGAAAGCATTTGACAACTGGCTGAAAGCATCATGCTAAAAAGCATGGGAACAAGCACACAGCCTTGTTTCACTCCATTGGTGACTGGGAAGGCACGAGAGCATTGTCCGTTATCTAGAACTGAAGGAAGCAAGTTGTCATGAAATTGACGTACAATGCTGATGAACCTCTCCAGGCAACCAAATTTTGACATAATTTTCCATAAACCCTCATGACTAACAGTATCAAAGGCCTCGGTCAGATCTACAAACCTTGTATACAGACCTTTGTTCTGCTCCTGGCATCTCCTGGAGTTGTCAGGCAGCAAATACCATGTTAACTGTGCCTCGGACCTTTCTGCAGCCACACTGGCTCTCAGGTAGATGACCATCTTCCAAGTGAAGGATCAGTGTATTAAGGAAGATGTTGGCAAGAATCTTGACAGCAATGACTACATTGATAATGAGGTTGACGCACACATTGCCAGAGCTAGCTTAGTGTTTGGGAGGCTCTGAAGGAAAGTATGGGAGGGAAGAGGTATTAGACTGACTACCAAACTGAAGGTCTACAGAGCTGTGGTGCTGACCTCATTGTTGTATGCCTGTGAAACCTGGGCGGTGTACCAGCACCATGCCAGGAAACTGAATCGCTTCCATTTGAATTGTCTTAGGCAGATTCTGACGATCACATGGCAGGATAAGGTACCAGACACTGAGGTCTTTACTCGAACTAAACTGCCAAGCATTCAAACTGCTTCAGAGAGTGCAACTCCAATGGGCTGGCCACATTGTTCAAATGCAAAACGCATGCTTACCAAAAAGACTATTTTATGGGGAACTCACACAGGACAAGCGTTCACATGGTGGTCAGAAAAAGCGATACAAGGACACTCTCAAGGTCTCTCTCAAGAACTTTGGAATTGATTGTGTGACATGGGAGACATTGGTGCAGGACTGCTCAGCATGGCATTCCCACATCAGAGAAGGTGCTGTGCTCCATGAGCTTAGCAGAATTGTAACAGCTCAAAGGAAACACAGGGTGCACAAGTTTGGACTATCCACCCCAAATATTGATACGGACTATTTGTGCCTGACCTGTGGTAGAGCATTTCGAGCTTATATTGGCCTGATCAGCCAGATACAATGAATCTTGACTCAAGCACAGTGATGTCATTTTGGTCCTCTTTGAGAATGAAAGACAAAGCCAACCAACTTCTGAAATTATAAAGTACCTTCCTTACAACAGCATTGTATGATAGATAGCACACATATTATTATTTCTACTTTATAGATAAGGAAACTAAGGCCCAGAGAGGGTCAGCAAGTTGCCCAGGTTCAAATAACTGAGGACCAAAGAAGGCCAAACCCATCTCCAGACACCCAAGTCTGATTCTCATTCTGCTTCATCAAACTGCCTCCCTCTTTTGTTTTTACAAAAATAGGATCATCGAATCAAATATTTGGAACCAGAAAAGAATTAAAGATCTTATATTCTAATTCCTACATTTTGCACTTAGAGAAACTGAGTCCTAGAGAGATTAGATTATTTATAAAATGGACAGAACATGGACCCTTTTCTCCAGGTCCTCTTTTTCCAAATTCAACAGCCTTTCCCACTAGACCACATTTTCTGTCCTTGTATGGCCTCTGCTCTTACTACCTTACTGAAACATCCTAACCATGGCATGTAAACCAGGATTGATTGTCAAGTCACAATTAGAAGATGCCTGAATCTGCGTGGAATATAGGGAAAGAATGTCTGAGAATAAACTTCTACCAGCATTCTCAAAGGGTGAGGTGGCTCTGATGCTAGGGAACCATTCCTGATTATTCAGATAGAAATATCATTCCAGTGGAGGAGGGTAATTCATCAGACTGCCACAGCTTAATAGCAATATCCCTTAAGAACAACCACATCTTTTTGCTCTGGTTCAGTATTCACTAGGCAATTTTCTCTTCTGTGATTTGGTTTCGTGAGTAGCCCTACAAGGAAGGGGGTACCCTGTATAGATGTATGGATGCACTTCTAGCTTGGTTATATTCTCCATTCTAAATCAACATATTACAATTCTCAAAACTGTCAGTTTCTCAAATATGACCTATTCCTCCAGGACCAAATCACCCCTGGGTAAAGCTAATAAAATTAAATCCCTGGTCTGTAAGTCTGAGAATTCTACCCTGAAGAAGAGGTAACCCAGTCACCTCTTGAGGCCTGCAGGAGGCCAGTTTTAGATGTCAAGATAACAGTGTCTTTAGTATGTAGTTTTTACTTTTGCTAGTTCTATAAATGCTTTTTTATTCTTTTTTTATAACTCAAATAAATGAATGCCTGTGGGAAAGCATGTTTAGGTGTCAGAAAGAGTGGAGAGAGAAAGGTAAGAAAGAGTCAGGGAAGGAAATCATATAGTGTCAGCGACTACGTTAGGGAGTGCAAGGATGGGGAATTCAGGGCCATGTGAAAATGAATATTTTCTAGTTCCAGTCATCTGCCTTGAGCAAGAGACAGTGGTTTCTTGCAGAGTGCAGGTTAAGAAAGAAACCCTGGGCAAAGAGCAAAGTTTAAGTGGGTCAACTCTGAAAAAAATCACTTCAAGGAAGGTGTTACTTCTCCAGGAAGCTGAGACTCAAGGGGTAGGAACCATCACCTTCTGTGGCTCAAGGAAGGACTGAAGAAGAAAAAATATTTTGGTGCTTTTTTCTCTCTTTCTCTCTCTAGAGATATCATAGTTTTCCCTTGATCTCTATGGGATCAACTGGACCTCTTCATCGTGAAACTGACTCTCCCAGGTTCTATAAGAACCCTATGGAGTCCTGGAAGAACCCAAGTTCACAGAGAGAAAAGTAGAGTTTAAGCTTGTTTTTTCTTTCCCCCAAAGCTTTATTAACATTTGATGGACATTGATATATGTGGTAGAGGCACCACCAATTTTTCTCTCTGATATGTTCTCTCATAAGAATAATATCAGTGGGATAGATTTTTTTTTCCTGAATATAAAATACCATTTTCAAACAAAGGAAGGAAAATGTTTTCTGTAGCTGTTCCACATCTATTATGAGCTTATAGCACCACTGTTCACAAAGCTCTTTTATGATTCAATAAAATAATTAAGATGAGAGGAACTTTATATGCTGTTTTTGTCAAAAAAATGTTTTACAAATTGCCAATATCTCCTGTTACACCGGTTACCCTCATGAAAATTTCAACGTCTGATTACAAAATCAGCAACTAATATGCTTAATGACTTTCCATTACACCTAACAATAATGGCGATATGTTTTAAAATTGCATTTGTATTCACGTTGTTTTGACCTCGCTCTCAGTATCTCGATGCAATCAGGCCCCGGCAGTTAGCAATAATTTCCCTGATTACCACAGCAGGCCTAGAAGCTGCTCCCTTGCATAGGGAAAGAAATGTAGTTGCTGGGATGAGTGGTACAGGTGAACCCAAGCTGACTTTTGAACTGTGCTATAACCAAAGAGGATTTTTGCTTGCCAAGCACCTGGTGAGGAAAACCAGTGCACCATTGGAACGTGTCAGGCATGAACACAATATAGTTTGAAGAGTCTTATTAACTTGAAGATTAAGGCCTGGAGAGTGAGGAGGACAGGAATATCAAATTCTCTAGCAGCATCTACATTTTCCAGAATATCTACCACAAATTAGAAACAAGTTTATCACATGTGGTGATTTGTTAAGGAGTTGAAGGACTATATAGAATCTATGCAAATGAGATCAGCCCATTTATCAGGGTATTCCCCTGATTGGTCCACTCCAAGGGCAATTATTAGCTTC